>NW_008685277.1:78193-87745 GCF_000695815.1 Acanthisitta chloris
GGAAAATGCCATTATTCTACTGAGTCTCCACAGCTTTCCATCAGTGGTAGAAGATGCTTCCACAACTGCCTTTATTCAAACATTGTGTTTATATTATATTGACTTGAATTTGTCACTGTAGATAGTGCTACCTTTATGGATACTACCTCTGGAAATGACAGCAATTTCCTGTGAAAGTGCTGAAAGGTGTTGGGATTGGAGTTAGTATTCATTATGTGTAATAATGGAGGTAGAATTCTTCTACACATGCAGTTGTTTCCCTTAGAGTTTGCAATTTTACAAGAGAAAATTGATTTCCCAAATAATCTTTATTGAGTGACAAGTGGCATCTCTTAAATCCATGGATGCATCATCTTTATAAACTCAATATTGACTTGTATTTCTAAGGGTTTCTTCTTACTATTATTTCTTACACTTTTTGCTGAAGCAAAATCTGGCAATTCCGTTCTTATTTCTATTTCTACAAAACTAGGATTGTCTAAAACTGTTAAACACTAGGGTGGCTTGACCTTTAACTTTGTACTGTTTGTCACTTCTACTAATGTATCTTAATGCTTTATGGTAAAATTTTCCAAAATTGCTTTTAAGGGATAACATTGGAAATAAAAAAAAAAAAAAATAAATAAAGCAGTGTGGAAAAAAAATTTGGTGTTTTGAAACCAGAAACAATACCAGAAATGATGAGCACATTCAGGGATTCTACACTGGGGCTGCAAGTGTATATATTGATATGCAGCATTATATAAATATGAGCAGTCTCTGTCCTAGTCAGACTTTAACTGAAATTTTGTCCTATCTTTTTTTAAAGATACCTGAGAACAAAATCATGCCTGTTCATAGTGAAAACAACCAACGTTTTCTAGGATTTTTGTTTACTTGATACAGACTGAGGAAGAGCCAAGCAAATAACTGGTAGGGTGACAACAACTCTTTCATTGTAGTTCGTCTAAAGAAAGGAGAAGCTGGTAGTAATGCAATGCTGAGAGATTGGAGGATGTGTGCAAATACTTCCAGGAACATTAAAGAGCTGCCAAAATTAATAGGTCATGAAATACGTCTTCTGTTCCCCAGACTCTCGACCTAATCCACACCTCATCCAATGTCTTGTTTTGAATATGGTTTAGCACATGAGAGTATTGCTTCATCCCCTTTCGGGAATTGATTCCAGGACCTGAAGGGCACATTTTGAATGTCCATACTGAAATAGTATGTCCAATTCAGGAAGGAATTGCTAATTGGAAATAAATGCATCCTTGATCTGCTCTGCATATGGATGGACTTGGACAAATATAATTCATGTTGCATTGAATTAGAGATTATTTTTGACTATAAGTACAATGTGGCAACACCAGCTCTGGGTTTGGGTAAACAGCATGGGATATTTGTTTGCATCAAGATGATCTGCAAGCTAATAGAGCAGAGTGAGTGCTCCGTAGAAATGTATCTGAATAATTTTCAGCATAATGGTTTTAAAATAAAAAGTTGATTTCTTCTCCTAGCCTCACTTTTTACCACTAGACTGTCAAATACGGTAATCCAATGAGGACCTAAAGTCAAAGAAACTCTTCATAGTATTGATGTAGAGTAAACATAAGAGGCATCACAAAGCTAAAACGTAGCCACAAAAAAAAAAGTTCATTAGTCTTAAGGACTGACATCCAGGCTATAAGGTTGGAAAAACAAAATCCAAATATTTGGCCGTTTTTCTGCCAGTCTCAGCCTAAAACTGAAGCTTTTTCAAGAAGTATCAGTAAAAATTATTTTTGTGGGTTTTGTAACTTAGTGGTTTGTGTAGATCAATGTTTTCAGTTTCCATCATCTGTCACCACTGGTATATTTTGTAAGGATACAATTTGTTCAGATCTTTTGCCTTTGGAAACACATTTTCTATGTTTCAGTGATGGTTGGAAACCAGCTTTTTATACTAATAGTCAGGTGCTTACCTATATATATGTTAACTAGTGTTTGATGTTTTGGTCCAAAGGTTAGTTTGGTTTTTTGCCTTTGGGAAATTTCACCAAACCAAATCCAAAGAAACTTGTGACATCAGATCCTAAGAATGGCTACACCCTACTCAAACCTAACAGCAGATCTTTTGCATTACAGAGCACAGGTTGTTCTAAAGTGTGCATTCCTACCCAGACCACATGGGGACTTGGAGCAATAACTTCTGTTGCCTGTTAACACATTTTTTGTCTGTAAGTGTACATATGATACATCTTCAGAATGGAACTATGCTCAAAACTAATGCTACCATGATTGGTTTTGGTACAGTACCTGGTTTTGCATGAATAATAATGAGAATATAACCCCTATGTCCATCTGTGGCAGGATAAAATGTGTAAGTTAATATTGAGAAGTACTTGTGTAGCCTGCAGAGGTATTTGAACTAAATCATTCTGATTGTATGCACCAGTCCTCACCCTAATAAAAAATGGGTTTTGTAGCAGGTTTAAGAAGCTTCTAAGTTAATACTGTATTCAACTGCAGTCCTTTGGTAAGCACAGAATGGTTAATATATTTTGAAATAAAATGCTGTTAATGTAAAGAAAATTGAGTTTGATTTGAATGACGGGCTCTTTGCAGTCAGCCACGCAGGCAGCTCTTAATCTGGTGAAATAATGGGTTTGCTGGAGACAGAGCTGGATCTGCAGTCCCTCTGTAATGTCACTGAGTAAAGCCATACTTCTCTTTTTTCCTTCACATTTTCCGTGGGGTAAGGAAGGACATGTACCTCTAGAGTAACTGTGGTTCAGCTGGCATCTGGAGATTTGCTGCACTGCCTGCAGTAACACCACCACACATCCAAACCCTACCAAGGCTGGTGTTCTGCAGCTGTAGGTAATTGAAGTTACTTCCATTATGGCTTACTCTCTGAACTGGAAATGGTAGCTTAGTGTCTAAGCAGAATTTTAGATCATTCTATTGACTATAAAGCAAAAGTGATCAAATCCTCCCTGCATGGCTGCTCACACCTTTTAAAATGAGGTATGGCTGAGGTTCCAGTTTTCATCTCTCTCACTGTTCTGTGACCAGACTCATCACCTTGAAGTAATTCACATAGAGAGCCAGTTTTAGCCATTATCTCTTTAGTTCTCTGAAGGGATCAAACCTTGTTAAGCTTACTGCATACAAGGTGGGAGTTTGGGCAGTTAATGCTAGTAATGTAATAATGATTTTTTTTTAAAATTGGAGCAAGTCTTCCAAGACTCTCAGAATCCCTTTTAAGTTGGAACCAAGACAGATGCATCAGTAATCAGGCAGCCCAAAGAACATGCACATCTGTGAGAACTCTCTAGCTCTTGTATTGATTTTATTAGTGGTTTTAATGTGCAGGTAACAGTGTTTTTATTAAGAGAAAGTAAGAAGTTCTGTTCAACACCCATCAGAGATAAAGCTTTATAATGATGTAGCACCAACCTATTTGCTCAGTCCCAACTGTTCCTTCAAAGCAGTTCAGGAGATACATGTCCAATATAGTTCATTAATATTTTGGGGGTAGGAGGGTAGAGAATATGAAAGAGTTACCAGGCAGATACATAGGGAAAAAATTGTGCTGAAATATGTTACCACTGTATTTTTGAGCTTGACCAGAGATACAATTTAAAAGATTGCAGGTTTTTGGCTTTACCACTCATAAAAACAGCAATTGGCATTTTGAGAAAAAAATATACCCTAGACATTCAAATACAGCTAGTTGACATAAATCCAAACACACAGTGAACGATAACAAAGAAAATTGAAAGCAGGTCAGAAAAACACCGAGTTGGTATCTCATGCTGTGTATAAAATCTCATGCTGCAACTGAAATACAGTATGTAATCATATCAAATGCGAAAGGAATTCAGCTTCCATACCTGTGACTGAAGGACCTTTATTTCAGTTGACATAGCTTTGTTTCAAACAACTAATAGTTTGCTTCTAGTGTCCCAAGTCAGAAATTACTCTGTGCTAACTACTTTTCACAAGGAAGTTCATGTTTCACATCATGGCAAGTAGTTATTTTTTTTTTTCTGTATATGAGGTAATCTTAAAAATGATAGTATTAATGCTGCCACTGTCTGTGCTGTGCTGGACCATGACAACTTCTTTGAGGATCCAGTTCCCTGAAGTTCCAAGCTTGCATGATTTCAAGTGTTCTGGTCAACAACTTATGAAAGCACCAAAGGTTCTTGAAGTTTTAACACAATGGTGTTTGCTCTGCTGTTTTTCTTCTTAAGTAGACGAAAGCAGCTGTTTGCCCAAGATAATATTGTTTTTATTTTTTATTAATAAAAAAATTTTTTGTAAGAAAGGCATAATCAAAGCAAAGCTCCTGTTTTAGTTATCTAAGGTGTAAGGGTTTGATTCCACTTGTGAGCCAAGAATGCAAGTCTGGTCTGTGCACAGCTGTAGGGCTACTAGGAAAAAACCAAACAAACCCCACAAAAAATTGTCCCACACAGCTGTTGGTACATACTTGGACTCCAGCCTTTTTTTTCTGTGGGACAAATAAGTTTCATTTAAGAGCTTTGCATGACTTTACCGAGCACATCCTTTTTTAAGTCCTGCTGTTGCTGACTACACAATTTGCTTGCTCAGAGAACTGGCGAGAGGTTGGGTCGCAAGCTTTGCACCTCATGTTTCTCACTTTTCAAAAGAAAATATTCTCCTTGTTGTCAGGGCTATGAATGTAATTGGACTTGCTTAGAGAAGCCATACTTTGCTAATCTGAGCTTTTTTGAACTTCAGCGTTTTCTTGGGGCACTCACCCTTGTGCTGGTGAGTTAAACTTGCTGTCCCCAGTCTCAGATTATGGTCAGAACCATCCCAGGGATTTTGGCACTGGACTGGTGATTTGAAGATTTTATAGGCTAAATGTCAGGATAACACATGTCCAGTAAGTGTCAAGGCATAGCTGTTACCAAACAGTGTCCACAGGCAGGTTAGAATCCTGTGGATGTCCAAAAAAAGGAACAAAACAGTTGAATAAGTTGACAGTTAAATAATAACTTTGTTATTTTATGTTTGCTGGTTGGGAGTTGGCTGAAGAGATTTTTGTGACAATGGGGGTATCAGTTTTACAGTGTGAGGCTCCAAGGGCACTATGTGGTGTGGACTTCTGTTACAAGAGTCTGCTTAAAGGTGATGCTTAAAGGTGATTTAAAAAAAAAAAAAAACCACCAACAAAACAAACCACTGTACAATTCAGAATGGAAATCTAGATCTGATTTGTATTCAAAGCAAATAGTTGCTTAGATTCATGTCAAAGAAAGGTCCTAAAAAAAAATCCTATTTCCCTGAGACATTCTGGACCTTTTTCTTGGACAAGAGAGTTCAGTTGTACTCATTTCAATTCAGCCAGGTGACAATCACAGCTTCCTGTTCAGATGTCTGACAGAAAGCATAAAGGCAGTATACAGGAGGCAGCAATGTCTTGCTTTCTTCAGACTTTTTGTAAGTTACTCATCCACAGAAATTTTCAAGCAAATTCTGTGAAGAGCAAAGGCTACTACTGCCTTTTGTCAAATGCTGGTTTTGCTTCTTCAAAGGAGCAAAAGAAGAACTGAGCCAGTGACAGAGGAATTCAGAAGCTTAGACATTGGGGATGTCGAACATTTTCTTGTATGCTTCCCAGTGGTCTGTAACTGACATGTAATAAGTTATTTCTTTGCTTTATGATAGACAGGAGGTAGTTGCAGCCAGACAGTCATTGCTGTACTATTGCAATGGTGGTTAGACTACTCCCATTTTTCGATACGTCCTGACAAACCATAAGCTGCCTGTACACTGTAAAGCCAATTTCTTCACGGAGATTTAAGCTAAGTATTTATTTTTGCCTCAAGGATTAAATAAATTTGATTTTCTGTTTGGAGTACTGTCAATTATTGCAAACTGATGGAGTCCTATATGTTTTCCTAGACATATTTATCTGGGAAAGTGTCAGCTAATTTGAACTCTCTGCTGGCCATCACCACGGGTTTACAAGCATTAAAAAAGCTTTCCTTCAAAGCAATTCTGCTCCCTTATGAGAACAAATGAATGTCTTGTGGTGACGAAAGCTTCCAATATATTTAATTTTCTAGTCAGAATGAACTACCTCGCACTGGTAGTTATTAGGTAGCTAATACAGAAATTTCTTGGTATCTGTACGAGAACATCAGATTTGCCTGTGCATTTTTAAATGTCACTATTCCCTTTATCTCTCAGGAATAAATTTTGAAGAAAATGGTTCTGAGGTTAAGTTCTCTCAGCTGGGAGAAATCCATCATGGCCATAGAGCAAAGACATCTGCTTCTTCCTAGATACAGCAGCTTGTTTTCTATAGTTATGGCTCGTCTTTCAAACTAGAAGTGCTCTGGGAAGGTTCATATGAATCAAATAAAAGTTGAAAATCAATTCTTTGACTAAACTTTAATGATAAAGGGGATTCTTGTCTTCTGGATAGTCATTCACATGGCAGGTCTTGCCTAAGGGAATGCTTCCATTTTGATTGACCATGAAAAATTTCATTGACCTGGTAGACTCCTGTGAGTCCTGACAGACACCACACCAAAATAACATCAGGATTGAAAAACTGGTGACACACATGAAAACTAGATGGATTATAAAACAGACCGCAGGAATAACTGAGAATACTTGTTCTAGAAAGCATTGCAGTAGGTTCCTGTGAAGAATTGTTCTTGGTCTATCACAATGCTGTTGATGCATTTCAAGGAAGGAAGAAAAGCTGTAATTACTTGAAGGTTAAATGAAATAACCCTCAGCATTTGCAACGACAGTTAAAAATCATCTCAGAGAAATCTTGGTTGTTTGTCAAAGTGGTCTAACAATGTATACATTAACAGAGCCAGATGCAAGGTGAGACATTCAGAATTACACACCTGTTATGAGGATTATATTTTGGAAGCCAATCCCTCCTTAAAGTGTTTATGGTTCAGTTTTGATATGTAACAGAATGAAAACTGCCAGTGTTAGATGATGGTTAAAACAAATGTGATCCTTGGATCTGCAAAAAACCTAGCACCAGCTATGTCTATGACATTAACAGAACTGAGAAAATAATCAGGCTATTCCTGAAGCTCATGCATTGAAAAGGATGTTGGGTAGTAGAAAAAGTTCTCAAATGAGAAAAGGGTGATTCAGTCCTGACAAATTTTCCTTCTAATGAGAGATTAAAGAAACTTCATCTTTGGAGTTTAGCCAAGAAAGTGGTTATTGATGGTGGATTGATAAAACTCTAAGGAAAAGCAAATTGAAAAATCAAAGGCGTCTCCTTTCAAGTAGGAGAAAATGTCAGGTGGTTGGAAGCTGATTCTAAACGTACTTAGATTAGAGTTAAGGCATGTGTTTTAACACTAATTAACCAGTGGAAAAATCTCACTGATTAAGGTATTAATCATCCTTGAGGATTTAAAATAATTTGTTACACTGTGTAGTCAATTGAGTTTCTGAATGAAAAAAAGTTCTACGGCCTCTGTTTTGTAGGCTGGAAAATAAGGCCTAGAAAAATTGCTTTATCACAAAATTCTGTGAATGCTTAGAATAGGGAATGTTTCATTCATTTAAATTCCCTCTTGTATTTAAAGCATCTGTAGTTGTCTGCAAAGATGAGCAAGGCCTGCTGTCTTGGCAGCTGTGAGAGCAGCATCTGAAATTTCATGACAGTTCCTTGCATGCTACTGATGTCTGTCCTTTAATGTATCTTTTTATCATAACACAAAAATGGTGGCTGCACTAGGGCATTTTTACTGCAGATTTAGAAATGGAAATGGGTTCATGAGTCATGCCCAAGCCAGATAAATTTTTCAGCTCTGCATGGTTTTACTTTGATCTTAGCTTGTTGACTTTTATGTTTTCCAAATAAATACCTGTGATGTCTAGTGAAAAAACATTCCACCTTTTTTGTCTTGTTCTTAAAAAAATGATGCCTTGATCTCTCTTAACAGTAACATTTGCTGCTTGAGGCGCTGGAAAATGCTGTCAAGTTTTCTGACTTGCTTTGGTGTTGCTTCGTTTTCTTCCAGAGTCAGTACATTTTCTGGAATGGTATGTAGTTACTAACCCCCAAGTATTAATTGCTCTTTAGTGAAGGAGCAATCTAATCCATAGTGCTCTAGGGTGCACAGGAACGACCTTGTAGCTTTGCTGAGTTGGTAAAAGTATAGGAAAGTCCCACTGGCGCTGACTGTTTTTCTGTTGGCTTTGGTTTTTAATCCCTATGAAATCCAGTTCAGAAGACGAACCGGGTAAACTGTTGCTGGCTGCAGCCTCTTTATCACAGTTAAGTGATAGGCACTGGTGCTGTTTTTGTAAAGAGACCAATCCCTTTTATCTTTAAAACCATTTTCCCCTCATAATCAAACAGAAAAAAACCCCAAAACGAATGGAACAGTTTTGCTGATGCATGGAGTCCTTCATGGAAAAAGATGGATATTCCTACAGCCAGACAGTTTTCTTTTAGTTCTTTCCAGATGAGGCTATTTGGGTAACTTTTTAACAGCAGATCTCATCCTACTGAGAAGTGGGAGACTGTTCTTAAGTGCTTATTATTCACAGATAAAATGAGGTAGTGGGAAATTCTTGGTGGGATAAACAGTGTTGATATCGAACTGTGCTTTCACTACAAACAGCAGGAGTTTAATACACTTCAGTGGCATCAGAGTCAAACCCCTGTGCTAAGTGATTTTGAAAATTCCCACTCTGCGTAGTCTGCTGTGAAGAGGAAGGAAGCCAGTGGTGCAGCAGCAGAAGGGATCAGGGATTTTGGTCTCCTACATGATCTCCCTGTACACAGGATTCATCACACGTGTGCTACATCTACATGTACCTGCCACCACCAAAGCTGCTTTATCTGGAACAGACTTTAGGATGCCACTTCTGCAGCAGACAGGGTGGGTTTGTGTAAAGATGAAGCTGAGTGCTGTGGGCAGCTGCGTTCCAAGGGACAGAGCCCTTTGGGTGTGACTGTGGGGTCTGAGGAAGGGAAATCCTGCAGGGCTGAGGCTGCATGTGGGAGTGAGTGCCCCATCCTGCACCTGGTGTGGAGCTGTCTTTCGGCTCAGTGGACACCCTCATAACTTCTCAGGGCTGTTTCAGAGTTCATGCCAATTGTAAACTATGGAGTTTTTTGGAGGTGAGCGGGGCTGCCCGCGGGAGGCTCTCACAGCAAACCGCCTCAGGGAGCGCTGCGAACAGGAGCTGGGCGAGTCAGTGAGGGCAGTTCGAGCAGGCAGGACGAGCAGGAAGGGCGCAGACATCCCCTGCTGCTTTTTTAATTTGTCTTTGCTTTCGTTTTTTCCCTTAGCTCAGCTAGACCCAGCAATGGTATTTACGCGAGCGAAACCTGTTGCTGCCGCTGCCAGGAGGCATGTTGTAAGCCAGACAGAGCCCTCTGTGCAGGACAGAGCTGTGCAGGTCACTGAGCACACACAGCCTCGGTCCAGAGAAGAGCGGCGAGGCTGGTGAAGGGACTCGAGCACAAGACCCATGAGGAGAGGCTGAGGGAGCTGGGAGTGTTTAGCCTGGAGAAGAGGAGGCTCAGGGGAGACCTTATCACCCTCTACAACTACC
>NW_008685277.1:88122-107874 GCF_000695815.1 Acanthisitta chloris
TGATGGTTCTGGCAGTTTTGCTGCGTCAGTGTTTCCTCAAGCTCTGTCACACACTTATGAGTTTGGGGCTCTCATTCTGACCACTGAGAGTGTTAATTATCTTTTGGGTTTCATTCCTCTTTTTCTTTCCAGGCAACCCTTCGCTTTTGTCTGCCAATTGGTATAAAATATTGACAAGCAAGGGAAGCTGTTATTTGTGTGCTACTACACATCCACACAGAGACACAGAGTGGGGGCACAGGGTAAAGGTCAAGTCTTGAAAGGGAATTGGGATTTATATGCCCAAGACTATGATGGCTATGATGAACTATGGAGTTCATTTCAATCCTCAAAGCAATTCAACTTTGTAGGATTACTGTTTTTATTACTGTGTGCCCCAAAATCTGATTTAGGATGAGTTTAGAAGCCCACCAGCTTGGCAGAGCTGAGCAGCTCAGTAACAGACACACACCTTTCCAGAGCCTGTAACTAGGTGTTGTTCCTCTGCTTCTGTTAGCTGCGCATGTCTACTCTCAGTAGACCGACTTGGCACGTCTGAATTTGGGCTCTTGGTGCAATGGACAAGTGACTGCTGCTGTATTGTAAAGCACGGCCAATATAAGCATTATACATGGGATAATTTCGCCCTTTTAAGCTAGCCTGGTGGCTTAAATACTAATTGGGGATGAAAAATCAGCTTACTCTTCTTCCTGAGAGCAGCCTGTATGGAAGCAGATCCTAATTCCTTGCTGCTGCTCTGCTATCACCTTCATGTGAAGTAAGTGAATTTGGTTTTATACCTAGGCTAGAGGCTGCTGCTCACTCCACTTTAACAGGATTTTTAATATTCAGTGTGCAACAGAACAGCTTCAGCTGAGAAAGGAAACCACCTTCCCAGCTCTGGATGGGGGAAGCAGTGAGGAGCAAAGAGTGATGTTTTAGTCTCTTAGGCAGAAAAGAGTATTGAACCTTCTCAGGCAGGTGCTCAAACACTTGACAGCAGGGTAAAAACAGGCAGGATGCAATATCTTTTCATTTTGGCTGCTTGGTAAGACAAAAATTACTCCCTGCTGGTGCCCACCAGAAACCTGCTTTTAGGAGAAGGCCCCAAGCTTTTAGTCCTAAGCCAAAGAGTGTTGCCCCAATGGTGCCAAGCAAGGCAGCATAAGCACCAGTGAATATGGATGTAAAGCACATCTTTGCCATAAATGTCCGGTAAGAAGGCTCAGAGTATGGATGTCTGTGTTGGAAGAGAATGGAAGGAAAAAAATCTGAGGGCAGGAGTCTGAATTCTCCTGAAGTATTAGTCCATTTCCAGAACATCTGCTTAGTAGGTTCCTAAACAGGTCAGAGCTTCATGAATTGCAGATGTTGCTCTTTGAATTATGACCATTTCTCCAAAAAGTGAAGGCAGCATAGCATTGGCTATGGAGTATAACTCATTTTCATGGAATGGTAAACCGTCTTACAGTGGGGCAAGACTGCACAGTTGAAAATCAGGATTTACTTGGCCACTTACGTTATAGAAACTTGTCAAGACCTTTATGTTTAGCAGGTTCTGATGTTGCTTCTTCAAGCTGTGCTGACAACCATGTTCTTCCTAGGAGCTGCAGTTCTTCAGCAAAGATTATCATCTTGCAAAGAATTTTGATGATTCAGAATGAAGATTTAATTAAACCACAGGAAGATAGCACAAAATGAAAATGCAAACATTTCCCACCTGAAATAGCAAATTAATAATGTGGTTTTCCTGAAAACTAAATTTAGAGTTGCTTTCATCTGTCATTGACCAAGTTGCAGAAATATTTTTTCCCAAGCTGAATCTTGAGCAATATTTGCATGGAATCCATAATTATTGCTTGAATATTCCTCACTAGTTATCTGAAATATTTTTGGGGAATTGTCATGTTCCTGCAGGGGAAAAAATCCATTAACAAGCTTCTGAGGAGGACTGCTTAGGGAAAATTCTTGGTTGTCCTAGGTTCAGAGGATATGGGAGAATAATCAAAGAAGTCCAGGAGCGAAAAATTTACTGCTGGCATGTTGTGAAGCTCACTAGATTAAAATACAAATTTCACCTTATCTTCAGCAACAGACAAAAGAGGTGGAAGAATGTTTCTTGGTAGGCTTCCTGTTTCATGAAGCAGAACGTCAAAAGTCTCATTGATTCTGCTCTGAAAAGTACTTTCTGATAAGGGAGATCCTAGGGATTATGCTGGGTCTGTTGACCTTCAGTGTATTTTCAGAGTTCTTATGATGACTCCATCAGGGAAATGTTCTTGTAAACCCAGTGCTAGCCCCAGGCAGCTTTACCACGCATTGCTACAGCAGCTGGTGACCATGGGAGAGATGCTCTGCATGCAGCTTCATACTTGACATGACAGACTGATAATACTGTTTATTGCAATAGTTTACCAAGATAGGAACTTCCGAGTCTACTACATATTTAATATACTTCTCTAATCCAAAAGCTTTTGTAGAACAGGGACTCAGGAGCGACCTTAGAAAATAGAGGTAGTTCCTTTGGTTCAGGAGAAGTGTGGTTTGCAAAACTCTTCTCTCTGCATCGTTGGAGCAAACTGTGACTCCCAGGGAAAAGATCCCGATTTGCAGTGAGTTTATCTAATTACTCACTGTGGTGTGATAAATTGTATTATCTTTCTAATGTGTACTGTAAATACCTTGGGAGAGATGTGTTGTATTTGCATATATTACAGTTTTATCTCATTGACACTTGATAAATAACAATAATAATCTCCTGATCTTCAGAGTCAACAAACAGTTTCATCCTGGG
The DNA here is from genome assembly GCF_000695815.1 of Acanthisitta chloris. Classification (NCBI taxonomy): domain Eukaryota; kingdom Metazoa; phylum Chordata; class Aves; order Passeriformes; family Acanthisittidae; genus Acanthisitta; species Acanthisitta chloris. The sequence goes on from NW_008685277.1 coordinate 90,896, forward strand.
AACAGCTTCGTATCGGCTGCAATTTCTGGCTAACTCTTAAGCCAACAGTACTGGAGTAACTGCTACTTCCAGTGGATTATGTCAGAATTTAGTATGCAGTGCTGTCAACAGACTCACACTGTTGTAAAGTAAGACTGTTATTTCTTGGGGAAAGTATCTGTATTGATTGGCTTTGTCTTAGCAGGAACTTGGAAGGCTGTGTTGTCTGAGGCATAATTAACATCTGAAAGCAAAGGTCACTTGAAAGCTTTAGCATTTAACAGCTAATTCTGTCATGCATTTGAGTCATTTTTTATTTCTTGTCTTAAAAATATTTTTAAAGTCTAAACTATGGCTTTCATGTACATAATGGAGCTGGCAGCTATTCAGTCTACTTTTAGACAACTTTTCATAAATATTCCCCTGACAGCTGAACATTTCTACCCCAAAAGTACATTTTTCACAGCAAATGTGACACTGCTGCCAGTTTCACTTCGAAGCCAGTTAAAGAAAGGGTACTTAGCTGTTGAAGTTTTCACTGGATTTTCAGGCATTGCTGTAACTTTTTACTGCTCTGTTTTGTACCGTCTGTCTTGACTTTGGCCAAAAGAAAGGAAGGAGAGCAGGCTTGAACTGCTTGGTAAGTGTTTTTGCAACAGTGTAGGAAAGTCTCATTTTGAGCAATGTCCTACCATGTTACCTTTGGAGAACTTAGCTGTGTCCTGAGGAAGACAAGTGAGGAATCCAGAGCCTATAGATAAGTCAGAGCAAGACTGAACGTGTCTAAATGTGATTCAGTTGGATTTACAACATGGAAATATAAAAGACAACATTGACTGTGTGTTTATATGTATCCTTGAAGAAAGAACCACTTGAGACAACACTGCTCCTCAATCACTGTGTTTCTGAACTCTGCAGAGCCCTGGCCTGTGCTTGAGCCTGGCAGTAGGGGAGAAGTTCTTGTGCAGGTGGGTAGTGCAGCCCTTTGCTTTAGACACAGGCTAAGATTTCTGCTTTTGTCTCTAACAATTAGTTTAAGCTCCAGAGAAATGCTGTAGCTGCAGCTGTTCAATGATGGGGTTCTAGGTGGAGGGTGCAGGGTCAGAGATATTTGCCTTTTTCCTCAGTCTCTCACTCCAGTTTACTGGAGCTGTCTCATAGGTGCATTGCCAAGGCCAAGCATTCAGTTAACATTCCTGCCTGTCTCTGAGTGTGCTCTTAGCCCAAGGCAAATGCAAGGGAAGTTGATTTGATACAGTGTGTTTCAGCAGAGTTGCCTTACCTTGCCTTCTCCCTGGTACTGGAGCATGCCCAACAGCTATTTTTAGTGCTCACAGGACCCATAGTAGCTTGGTTGCATGTTCAAGCCCTAACGTGTCACCTCTGGAAAAGATAGGGGGGAAAATAAATTTTGCATGTGTAGCGAAGCACAGAAATATAAATGTTTTATGATGAAACCTGGTATTTTAATTTCTGTTTCAACAGGAGTAAAGGGGAAAAGTTAAGAAACCATTGGATTTACTTTGTAATAGTTAGATTTTAAAAGTGTGGAAGTTTCAAAAGTCTTGACTTTTTTAAGTACTGTTTGCAATGTCCCCCATAAAGGTTAAATGCTGTTCTTTAGAATCTGTGTGCTATGTTCTGTGAGAGCTGATTTGGAGCTGCTAACATATTCTTTGTGTATGATAATCTTGAGGTCTCAGTAATGCTTTCAGAAATTAGAGAATTCAGCCTGTACCTCAGCAAAGGGCTGTTCCAAGGTGCAGGAGAAAGGGGAGCCCACTGAATGACATGTTAATTTGTCTTGGTTTCCTCTTGCCTTGCTATGCTACTGCAAGAGATCTAAGGACAAAAGGAAGCAGATAATTATTTTTTTGCATTCTTTGCAGTGAAATGGATATGAAAACATTTTTATAAATATCAAGTATGTTTATCCAAAATAATGATTAAAGTAATTTTTTGTGTTGGATGAGCAAGCAGCTGGAGGGCAGTGTCCAAGAAATATCATAGCTGTTGTGTATTCATGCCTGCATTGCAGAGAGAGTAAGGAATTTATTCGGCTTTAGCTGAAAAATCTGAAGTGATAATTACATCTGTGTGTTTATCGAACATCTGTAAATTTTTCCATTCTGGTGAACACAGCTAGTGCCTCCCACTGGTTATTTGTAACCATCCCTCTGGACCAGAGTCATGAAGAGCTGAGATTTTCAGAGAATAAGAATGCAGTTGGCTGCTGTAGAGCTGAGGCACATGCTGCCTGACAAAATGTCAACCATAAAGTGTTTTGGCTTGAAAAGCTGTGCAAAAACCAGTAGTAAAACCAAAAATACCAACCCAAACCAACCAACCAAACTATCCCAAAACATGTCACGCCACACTTTTGTGAATAGATTGAATGGATTTTTTACAAGGTGGTGTGGAAGAAAACCAAATCACTGTTCAGTATGTCTTTCACGAAGGGTTAAACTTTCTTTAGAGATTGCTTTTTATACAAGTGTAAAAGTTAAGGCTATGTAAATACACAAGATCGATTTTCTTATTTAAAGACATTTTTTCTCTTAGTGTAAAAGAAATTAGTGCATTTCCCCTAATTAGATACAGTGCAATTACTATTTCATATTTGATTTTATAATATTCAGTAAAATTAAATAAGGAAACATGCAATAAGATTTTGAGAGATTAAAGTAGTGTTAAGTAATAATGTAAAAAGTTTTAAACCCCTCCGCTCCCCATAAAACGTCAGGATGTGAAGTTCTGCAAATTTTAACCAAGTCAGAAACTCTGTTGCGGCAACAGTGTGTTACACAGTTAACACATTCCACATCTGGAATGGGATGGATTATCAGATTCCTTAATTTTAAAATTTCAGGTTCTTCTATACAAGTACTTGTCAGACAGCAATTTGTATAATGATTGATGTAAATAAATCTTCTACTATTTAAGAACAACTGAGCAAGTTTTGAAAGATTAAAGCCAGATAGGAGTCCATCAATTTAAATATGTTCAGCTCGACAGATCACTTTAGTTTCCCGGAAGAAATAGGTGAAGTGAGGCTAATTGCCCTTAGATTGTCTTTCAGCCTTGATTTCCTCCTATACATTGTGAAGGAGGAGGTACATATGAGGGTGGAATAACATTTGATTTCGATAATATTTTCTTTGCAATCAATTCAAGCTGTGAAATGTTGAGTACCTGCAACTGTGAGCAATCAGTAGCAGCCAGGAGTGCTCACCAGTCAGCCCTCTCTGGCTAAATCCTCTCACCGGTGAAGAAAGATGCGTGAATGGGTTGAAAGAGTATGGATATGATGCAAAGCTATTTAAGAGTTAGACATGAGTCATATTGGGTATTATTAGCACAAGTATGCGTACTTAATAGACACGCTAATATTGGGAGCTGAGGCACTGTACTTTCTTATGAAACTTGTTTAGTTTTTGAGACAAGGCTGGCACAAATCCCGTTTGTTAGGTGAACAGTAGCTTACAAAAGAAATAACTGTATATTTTCATAAGACTATGAGGTATTTCTTCATTCGAAATGTGAAGAAATGTGATATTTACCTTATGTAAAGCATTTGTGACTTTATTTTCTATACTGAATTCTTCATGATGATCCAATAGGTAGTGCAGATGATTTGCTCATGGCAACATCTCAAAAGTAGATAGGAGTCTCAGAGTGATGGTATAGGATAGGTGGAAGAAGCGTAATGCTTCCAGGCAAATACTTCAGTTTCTAATAGAACAATCTCTGCCACATGCAGTGACACCTTCTAGAAACTGGTACAGAATATTCTGATGAAAAATAAAATCACTGCCCATGGCACACAGACTCTTGTAAATGAGACACCTCTAAAAGCATGTGTTTCACAGAGTAGCTATCCAAGTCGATGCTAATAGTGAGCATCAAGGCCTTTAAAGTTCTTAAATACACTTCAGTGGATATTGATTTGGATAATAAGAATTATTTCCTTAGGGAAACACATGATAAAAGAGCTTAAGGCAAGGGGAAGTGATTTTGCACTGCAATGAATGTGAAGAAAGAGAATATTTAAGCAAACAGCAATCTCAGTGATCAGTTGTGTTTCTGATTTTTATTGCTGCAGCATCTGAAGTGTGTGAGTACCTCCCCTGGAGTCTGCAAGCACTGCTGCTCTCAGGGTGATCCTGCCCTTGACAGGAGAAAGGCTGCTGCTGTTCATGTGTGAGTGCAAATTCAGCTCTGTGAGCTCATCTGGGAGAACAAGCAGGACATGTTAGCTCGTGTATAAGCTCAGGGCTGTAATGGCTGTTGTTCAGAGAGGTTCTGCCTCTGTGAACAGAGTCTGTGAGGGCACAGAGTGCGTGCAGCTCTGCAAGACAGTAACATGCCCAGTGGCAGGAGCTCTGGGCCAGGTTCTTCCATAACCCCCAGACCTCCAGGTCTGAAGGTCCAGTCCACCACTGCTCTGCAGATGCATGGGAGAAATTAGGAATGATTATGGACAGACCTTGCCTCAAGTTAAGCCTGCCTTTTCCAGCAGCCCAGCTTCTGCCACATCAACCATCAGGAGTGGGTTCTTTGCATGCTGCACTGATGTTTGGACGCTGGGATAATGAGCACGTTTGAAATGCATGCTGAGGAGAGAGGTATTAGCAATCGCAGGGGGAGAAAAGTCATCAGTGACAGACTTTCTCATGTAGAAGAGTGACTTCTCAGGTTATCATGCATGTTTATTTGGACTCGTGTTAGTTTAAATAAAAAGTCATCTTTTTTTCTGCCCTCTCTCACCTTCTCTTGCAGTCTGGATCTGCCTGACATTTTTCAGATGCAAGATGAGCACTGCCCCCGAGGCCCCTGCAGTCTGCTTTGTGCGGCTGGAACAAGGCAGCGATGCATTTGAGAAGGGTGAGGACAGTGTCACTGAAAGCAGAGACGGAGCTAAACTCGTGTGGAAGCATTTCTGTGGTTCTCCCCCTTTCCAGTACTCATTTGCTGTTACTCAGTGGCTCTTTTGTTTAATTCTACACCCCTCCCCTCTGCTTTGCATTCCAAACCTATCGATAGGCCAGGTGCTGTGAGGGACCCTATTCACATCGAGGGAACTTAAGAGTCTGAGTATATGGGATCTGAGGAAACTGGAGCTTGGTGGGAGCACTGCCCAAGGGCACAGCAGGGGAGACCCCATGAAACTGACTGAAAGGAGTAAAATGTGAATGTGTTGGAATGTAAGATTTCTGAAAGATGAGTTTCAGTACACTGCTGGTGTAACTGGAGAGCCTTGAATGAGGAGTTAAGGTTGGGCATATTGCAGAAGCACTTTGATACCGCAGTTAAGGGATAAAGTGATGTGGCAGCAGTGGTGGGGGACAGTATGTGATTATTTTCAGCATGTCAGCCAGATGAGAGAGGAATGGAACAGTTGTGGAGATTGGAAAAGAGGAAAGAGATATAGAGCAAGAGACATCTAAAGGACTTAGAGGTGGAAAAATGGAAAAGGGGTAGATTTTGTAATACCAGACCATTTTTGATTTTGATATTTAACCAATGTCCTTAGAACTGAAGAATACAGGCAAAGTTCACGGGATATTTTATATACTTCAGAATAGAATGCTTAATTTTTAAAAAGATATATGTGACATGCAGGTGTTTCTTGGGTCAGGTGAAAAGCAGGTTTTGTATACAGCAAGTTTCAGTGTGGTGAATATCTCAACTTCCAGGCTCCTGAATTTTTCAAGAGGAGAGGTGGAAGAAAGGGGAAAACTGACCATATGTTTAGAATCAGTTAACTTTGATATGTTTTGAAGAGGAAGAGAAAGAAGAAATGTCAACAGCCTTCAAACAGGAAGAAGCTAAGCATGAATAGTTTAAAGGCTACATCTAGGGTAGAGGCATATGCCAATCTTATTAGGAAAGCAGCTGTCTCATATCTTTGTCAATGGCATAACCTGATCATTACTAGAGAGCACCTTGCTAAAATGAACCTGCCTTTTGCAATTCTCTGTTTTATATGGTAGAGGAAACCTTTTCCTCTGTTACAGGCTACAGGAATTAGTACCATCAGGAATGCTTGGCTTTGCTGAGTTTTTTGGAACCAATTTTGAGCCCCTAGCAAACTTTCTCATCAATTGTTGGTACCTCTTTGTGTTGCAGCACCAAACAATATTTAAGTGCATTTCAGTAAGCATAGTGAGCTGATGAGAGAGGGAGAAGAGGTGTGAGTTTGGGTTAGTCTTTGCCTGCAGGTTTGTATCCACAATAGTGATCAGTACCTCAGTCTTCCATTTCTGTACAGGACTTGAATGCCTTGAGGAATTCTGTGAGATGACATTTTATACACCTTTTCAAAGGAAGCAGTAGCTTGAGATGGGTGAGACCTTTGAGGGTTTGTGAAACTGTCCTTTGAGGTCACACAAGCAGATTGATTTTGTGACCTCATAATAAAAAAAGACCTGGTATGTACAAAAGCTTTGTAATAAGAGTTGACAGAAATAGAGATAGTCACGGAAGTAGAATGTAACAGATAGAAGGTAAAGAAAAAGTCAATAAGGAAAGATCCAGCCCATGCAATTGCACTTCTTCCATTCCCAAGGCAGGCATTGTTACCCATTCCTGTGACTGTTATGTCACAGGCTATTTTTTTTAAACATAACCTGAAAACAAAAAAATAAAGTTTTGAAAGTATGCTTGAAAGTGACCTAGGAAACCTAGATAACTGCAGTTATAAATTGATTCCAGCTTTGTGGGGCAAGGAATTGAAAACCATTTTACATTAGCTTAACAATATTTTAAAGCACTTGACATTGACAGTGTGGCATTCATCTTTTTGTCTGCTGTCTTGGTTCACTAAGATTCCTCCAACTTGAATTTAATCCCCATTTCTGCCATTGCCTTGCTACGTGATGCTGGTGAAGTGATTTCATGTGCAGGGTTTTGTGGTTTGGTTTTCCTCATCTGTAAAATGGGAACAACAATACTTGCTTTGCAGTACTTAATGGCCTACTGATGAAAAGGAGTTTAGAGGTGAGTGGGAAAAAGGAATTGGCATTGGTTGAAATTTTTCCACAAGTGTAGAAGCAGCCTGACTTGTTTTCCCTCTTGACATTGAAAACTCCCTCTGCTTTTCACAGAACATTGGGTAAATGCCCTCTACACTTGTAACAGTGACTAAAGGGCTCTGGATAATTTAGGCATCTGTGTTAGATGAAGAGCTTCCTCTCTATGTCTTTGTAAATATGCCATGCAATCTACCTTTGCCTTCATGTTTATCTATACCCAGGGGGAAAATGCATAACATAATGGATGCTTCCAGTTGACTGAAGAGTGCCTTCAAGCACTGTTCTGTGCACCCTCCTTTCCCAGGCAAACAGTGATAATAATGAGAATTTAAAAACAGCATTGCAATTAATAAAATCAGGTATTATAGGGAACAGTCCTTAAATTAATCACCACATTGCAGTCTGTACATGGCTCACATGTTTTTCCATGGATCACTTAGACTTTCCTATGACAGCAGCATTGCTTCTCTTTGATTACAAGATCAAGCTGTTGCTTGTTTGACACCTTTTTGAGTCTTAGACCCCTCTATTTTTCATCTTGAGTTGTCACCTGATTCTCCACACATGTCCTTTTTGATGACAACTTTACAGATTACTCTAGTTTCCTGGCTTGCTTCCATTTTATTTTTATTTTTTTAGTAACTGCTGTTTCCTCCCCAAGTTGTGCACAGTATTACTTAGGTGGCTTGATGGAAGCTCTTGGGAGTCCAGATTATAGTGACTTGCTTTTCTCTTGCTTGCCTCTTTTGTCTTGAATGTTTGCAGAACTCTAATGTGCCTCTCACAACACATTCTTATTTCCTGTTGAATAAATGCCAGCAGCACCCATCATTCCCCCTGTTCAGACCTTATGGTGCTCAGTCCGAGGCTTCATTTCCTCCTGACAGACTTCCTCAGACTGCTTTCCTTTACCTGTTTATTCATTGCCCACCACTGTGTGTTCCATCTATGTATGAACCTGCTCTGATTCACCAAGTCTAGAATGTTAAAACCAGTACTTGTTCACCTTTGCCTTTTACTCACATGTTTAATCTGACTTTTCTAGTGAGGGTTTGCTCACTCTGACAAACCCTCCGAACACATTTTGTGACATCACTTTCATTGCTTGTGTCACTGTTTCTGATACTGCATTAATTGTGCACTTATCCAGCCTAAACATTCCAGTTGCTTTCAGGCTAACTGTGTTCATCTGCTGCTGCAAAGTTGTCCATGGTCCTGACTGAAATCTTCTTCTTGACCTGCCACTGCTACGACAATCATGGCTTGAAGATCGTCAGAGGATTCACAGTGTGTCTTTGTGTGAGAAGAATGCTTGCTTTTTGTTAGTGCTCTATTTACTATAAGTGTATAAAATTGCCACTTTGCTGCTCAGTTCTTTAATATAATATGATTTTTTACCAAAACCTTTTACAGTATTTAACAACTAGAAAATTATTTTGGTGTTCTTTTTGAGTCACTAGTAAGTATAGGAACTACCTGCAATGGTTGTGGTGTGCCTTGCTATGAGTTTGCTCAAGTTCAGTTTTACGTGTTTGGTTTCTGTTAGTCTCCTGCTTTTTTTGCCCATGCTGTGAGCTAATGAGAGGAAGTTTGACTGACTGACTTGTCCAAATAAAGATTCTGTGAGGATCATTACTAAAAGGTTTTGAAATCTTCAAATAAATTCTTCACGGTGTCACCTTCAGAAACACCACTCTTGTTTATTTTGTTACATCGTGGATAACTCAGACTGTTTATTAATTTCTTTACACTTGACTTGGATTAGGGTACTATTATATTGAGACAAAGATTTTGGCACGATCAAGGAAGATTTTGACTTTCGCTGAGAAGTTCAGCTTAAATGTTCTGGGTTTTTTCCTTTTCAGGAAAGAAAAAACTTGCTCCACAAGAAAGTTGCTTACATACATTTATGTAAGGTTAAATACTATAAAATAATGCACTGTGATACTACTGGCTTCTTCCTAAGGTCAGAATGAGGGACACAGACTATTGTCTTATTAAACATATTTGAAGAGGTGTGAAAAAGTATTTACTTCTGAGGCTTGGCAAATTTGACAGATGAGGCATCAACTTTTGGAAGTGCTCTCAGTAGATATTTTTGTACTATTTCTAAAGTTATTTGTGACACTCTTCTGTAGAGGATTGAGGGGTTGATGAGACAGCAACGTGGCTGTTAAAAAGTGAATGCACAGGTGCTGTAACTAGTTGTCATAGAAATATCTGTATTGCATGGCCATCTTTTTTGATAATACACCTTGGGTTGACAGTCTTATTTTTGTACTATCATGACACAATCACGTTGGCAAAGTCATGTTTCAAGGATAATTACATTAAATTGATTTGGCCAGAATGTTTCAAGTCTTGCTTCTCTCTGGCCTTTGATGGAAAGAAGATACTGAGCTAAAATCAATATTGTTTACTTTCTCAATTATCGTCTGTAAATTTAAGTCTAAGCTTTTGCAATTCAACTACAACAAGCCTTAGTGAATCACTCAACGATCATGCATTGAGATACACTAATTTTTTCCCACATCCTTACTTTTGGTGGAAGGGAAATGAGAGTACGAACTTGAGCTCTAAATGATGTCTACTTGAGAGCAGTTATGAATGTACTGGAAGAGCTGCAACCTATTTAAGTGATTTGCATCTGTAAATCAAAATTTAATGTCTCTGTTTTCACAGCCACCTTGCAGCCTGAATGATAGATTAAAAATACAAAACAACCACCATATATTCCTGGAGGCTTTGGCATATTTCAAGCTGATCACTGGTGGGATAGCTGATAGTCCAACTTATTAGGGACCATAGGAATAAATTAGATTAATATGTGCCAGTTATTAAAAATTTTCTTTAGTTTTTCTCTTCTCTTCTTTTCTCTTCATTTTTTCTTTTTCCTCTTTTCTTTTTTCTCTTTTCTTTTTTTTCTTTTTTCTTCCTTTTTTCTCTTTTCTTTTTTCTTCCTTTTTTCTCTTTTCTTTTTTCTCTTTTCTTTTTTCTTCCTTTCCTTTTTTCTCTTTTTCTTTTCTCTTTTTTTTCTGACTTTTCTTTTTACTGATTTTTCTTTTTTCTGATTTTTCTTATTTTCTGACTTTTCCTTTTTCTCTTTTCTTTTCATTTTCCTTTTCCTATTACATCTACCTTTCTGGAAAGAAAGATGAATGTATATGCTGTGACCTATCTTTTGCTGATCTTGTGGAAGAAACAGCACCTGACATGAGTCAGGTGGTTTTGTTTGGGGGTTTTTTTTTTTTTTTTTTTTTTTTAAAGCTGTTGCAGAAGGCCGGAGGAAAGATTCCCTGCCTCAAAACAACCAGGTGGGAAAGCGGTGGGAGGAGCAGGGCGAGCTCTGCCCCCAGCCCCACCCCTCGGAGCCTCCTTTAGCCGAGATGCTGAGCCCTTGGGCCGTGTGGGGATGGGGCAGGAGAGCACAGAGAGTGCCCCGAGCCCTGACACAGGCACCAGGAGCACTGGGCCCGGGTGAAGTGCAGGCGTGAGACCTCGAGTGCTGAAATCGGCACAGGCTTCGTCGGGAGGTGCCCAGAACCGACAAAAGGATGGTGAGACCTGCACCACGTGGCATGCTCTGCCAGCCTGGATATAAAGTTGTTGAGACCATGCTACATCCCAGGATAGTGACTGTGATGCCAGGGGAGTAAAGGAACAGGGATCTAAGAGCACAGCTTGCTGTTTCTTGGTAGCCCCTTGGTATCACCTATTTAACTGCTCCTGTGGCTTTGCCTTATAAGATCCTAGAATGCATAGAAAGGAAAATAACCATGCCTCAGATTACATTGTTTGCATTTGCAAGCCTTTGTTTGCCATTTGCATCCTCCTCTTGTCATACATTACCTTCAAGTAGTTGTGTTGCTTTCTCCTTCAGAGTATTATTCAGGGTATTATTCAGAGTTCTCCATGATGTGACAAAATTAGCAGAGTAGTGTTAATTGGTACAGAATTAGCAAGGGAGCTGAAAGAATTTATCTAAGAGTGTCTGAGTAAGTCTCAAAGGGAGAGTTGTTGTAAGAGTGCATCTGAAGACCTAACTTCTTGCACCTGTGCCTGGCTCATCCTGCAGCAGTGCAGAGGAGCCAGCAGAAGTCAATCAAGACCAAATGAGGAGCCTGATAATCTGCAAAGGAGGTAATGAGCTGAGCCACAGCCATATATGGAAGGAGGGCTCAAAGTTCCTGGAAAGGACACTAATGGGCATCTTTTCAACAACAAGGGACCATCACAGACCCCCATGGAAGACCCTCAAGAAGCCACTGACTCAAAAGTGGACTAATTAGCATAAGAAGTAAGAGAATCACTAACCAATAGAGGATAGAATGCTAATTAATAAGAGGTAACTTGTGGTCAATGAGCACTAATTTCTTTGTGTTCTGAAATGTATGAATAGTAAAAAGTTTAGAGAGTTGGGATGCAGCTTGGTGGAGCATCCCCTGTACATCCAGTGCTGGAAAAAATAATGCTTCTTAATACCACATTGGTGTTAAGGGGGTTTATTCTCAATTCCAGTGACAACTATCTACCTCATTCTCTCCTTTTTCGTTCTCTTTCTTTGCCTACCTTCTTCTCAAAATGTATTGTAGGCCAGACCAAAAAAAATCCAGTCAATGCCTTGCTACAAGCCTTATTCTGTTTGGATGCTTTACAGTTTGCCAGGTGCCTTACTTTGTCTGGATGTTTTAAAGCTTGCTAAGTGAAAGTTAGAAACTAAGAAAAGTGACTCATGCATAAATGTGCATGCAGTTTTTTGGGGAGGGGGAGTCAAAGGAATTTTTTTAGGAACAGTAATTAGTTTAATCTCCATGGTACACATAGGTCTGGTCTCTTCAGTTCAGTGTGCTAATTACAGCTTTGAGACAGAGAAAATCCATGGCATCCACATGCCACTACCTGGCCTAATGGGAGTTAGAATTTAATCCTGACCAGGTAAAGCACACACAGTTGGCCCTGAGCTGGTTAGCTGTGCACTTGGGATAATGCCAGTAACTTTTCAAAGAATGTTAAAATTGTGTAGTTGAACATGGAATGCCAGAGGAAAGGTTACTTGTGTAATCCTTATTCAAACATGGATCACCTTGCATAGTCACAGCCCTTAGTTTTAGGAGAATATACTGTGTTTTCCACAGTCTTGCTGTCCTGGGTTTCTATCACTTGAGCTAACATAACTATAGTAACAGGTCAGGGTTTCTCACTCATGTGTGAGGTGCTTGTAGAGGATGTGCTAGTAAACTTTGGTTCTAAGGTTAGGGATTCTGGTAGCCAGCATATTTTCCAACACTGTATCATAAACAGTAGCTTTAGCTTCTGGCAAGGTGTAGCGTGATGGGTGCAGCAAGTGCTTGCAGCTGGACCTGCAGCATATGCAGGTCTGTTGGCTTGGCCTGTTAGTTCTGAAAGTAATATGGCAAAAGTAATTAGGTTGGAGTCTCATTTCTAACTCCAATTTGTCTGGAGTGCCTGTAGGCAACGTGTCACTTGTCTGAGTGGGAAAAATCAGTGAGGTACCATTGCAGAGGGAGATAGAAGCATTTGTGTAGGTGCTGTGAGCCATGCAGAGGTCTTTATACAGGCACAGGCGCAGTGTACACTGCGCAAGCATACATGACTTCCTCCCCAGGCTGAAGGCAGTTATCTGGGGAAATAATTGTAAACATTTCTGAAAAAATGTTTTCTTCCATCAGCCATTATGACTGCTGAGCCCTGAAAGAAGTACTGACGAGGCCAGAAGAACCAGGGTGAGTTCTTAAATGGGTCACTCCAGCACTTCATTATTGCAATGACATTATCTTTTTAACTGGTGGTCTTGTGCTTCTCAGAGGCTGAACAGCATGTTGTGGTGACACATTCTTCTTTCTGCCTTATTTTTCCCCCTGAAATCCTGTAAAAATACATTTCTTACATATCCTTTGGCAGAAGGTTGTTTTCTTGTGGCTTGTCCAGCCTTATAAAGATGTGCATCATTGCCCTGGAGCGCTGGTCCTGTCACGGGGTTGTAAGTAGTGAGGTCCCAAGATTCTTTGTTATGACCCTGTGACTTCTAAAAGGAAGAGGAAACTAATGATTTTCTGAATGTCTTTTTCTTTACCCCCTTATATTGACTTCCACAAAACAAACCCTACAGCCCATTTCATAAACTTTTCTGAATTGCAGAGTTCAACCATGTTCTCTGTATGCCAGAGAGATGTAGGAGGTGGGGGAGAAAAGAGTCGAGTAGACATCTAGGGAAGATAAGATCCATTCTAGGTTTTGCATAGCAATTGCTGTAGCTATGAGTAAAGAATCCAACAGGGTGGGCTAAAAGAAAATTGAGTATCAGTTCTCCATGGAGCTGGATGGTTGTTAAACTGTAGGAGCAATTTCTAGACTACAACTACCAATGCAGTCTGTGAGTGCCTGTGGCAGAACGGTAGTAATGCTGTGGGTGGATGTACTGCCTGTAACTGCCCCAGGGCACTGTTACCTTGCAATATCAGTTTCTGCTGAAGGAGAGGCATGAAAATTGCAGAATTACTGCCCTGTGAACTGAAGTGCTGCATTTGTGACGCTCCATGCAGGTGTTGGATGCTGTCCATCAGCTGTGAGAACTACCTCTAGCAGCTCTCCAGTCTCTTGTGAGAGCCATCCAATCTGGATAGAAACAGAACGTGTATGTGACCGGGCATTAGATAGTCACATGCAGGCAGTAAACAGGGTTACATGCAGCTGTCTATACACGTGCAGTTTTCTTAGCCTAATGACAGTCTGTGAGGCATTTGGTGACTACTTCACTTTTATCTATAATGGATAATTAGTTAGGCTGGACTTTCCTTATTCACAGTTTCTTCCTTCTACTTGGTATTATTCTGGTATTTGAATTTTAAGAAGTTCAGGTTTGGGTTTTTTTTTTAATTAGGAGAGCTTTCTCTGTACGGTGTGTAAATCTAGAGAAGGGTGAAATTTGAATGACTACCACTTAAATTTCCTTGAAGGTGGGATGTTCTGACTGTATTTTGAGCTTGTATCTTGATTAGATATAGATAACTGAGTCTGTTGGGGTCTAGGCATGAAGAATGTGTTAGGGTGGTGTGTCTCGTGCTGCTTTGGGGAGCATGAAGGTAGAGGTGCTAAGGTTCTCCTCAGCAGTGTACAGGAGGTGGAAGGGCCCCATGGGGGCTGCTGCAAGCTGGAATGAGCTGCTATTATTAACCACCTGTCTTAACTGCTCCTGATCTCCAGCCTGGTCTCTTACTTTTCTGTTGGGCAGCTTAGCAAGGAGGAGGGAAACTCACTCTCTAGTTCCATGATTTCTCTACTACTGTCCATAATACAGCTCATCAAATGCAGAAAGAATCACTGTACCAGATTACCTAGGAGCTGCTGTAGTAGCAGCAGAAGTTTTAGGCATATGTAAGACATGAAGATGAGGTCTGTGAGCAGATAGTTCTTGTATGTGTATCCTGATTTTAATATTTGCTCTTCAAAGAGTTGAACCAATCCTTTTCAGTGCCTTGGTTTTGTCAGTTTTAAAATAGGTGGGAGTTTATTGACATATGGAGGATTATAATAGCTTCATACTTGAATGATTGTTATGGCATGCTTGGTTGTCCTGCATACACTTCAAGAATACCATTGAAAAGGTGGAGAAAGGGCTGCAAAGCATGACTGGGAAACCGTGAGATATATCTTCCTGTGAAGGACTTCTAGAACTCCATTTGTTGAGCTTTATTGCACAGAGAGGTGACTAGATGAGTGAATTTCACAAGTACTTTTATGAGAAGAAAATGCTGGGTTCTTGAAAAGCCCTTTTATCTTGCAGAGAGAAACCATAACAAGAAGTAAGGGTTGGAAGTTAAAGCCAGACAGACTCTGAAAGAGAAACAGTTTGAGTTTGGGGAACGATGCATGTGTTTTTAACAGGGAGAATGGTTAACTACTGGGATAAACTGGCGAGTTCTTGAAGTTTTCAAGAACGTGATGCCTTGTTGCAAGATGTACCATAGCAAAATACAAACTGTTGGGTTGAAGTAGCCTTAACAGGCTTTTATTGTATAGCAGATTGAAGTAAGTGGTCTACTAGTAATTTCCAATTTTAAAACACAGAGTTTCTGTGCACATAACAGGGCCCTTCATCCATATGTATGCACACAGTAATTTAAAAATAGTAAATATTGAACTATATGAGTAGATTATACTTTTACAATATTTAACATTTTTTCCAAGATACATAGTACAGAGCAGACACATGCAATTTTTATTGATTAAATTTACATATATAGTAAAAAGAATTCACTTTTGGGTATAAAAGTAATTGTTGAAATGGAAATGTGATATTGGTCAAAAATACCTGTTTTTTCAGCATCTGGAGTTGCTTTCATTGATATTTTATGTATGGAGCAGACTTTTCCAGTCTTTTCCACAAACACAAACAAGACACACATGTGGAGGTTGCTTTGGATGTTTAGACTCTGGGGGAGGATTCTGAGACTATATATCATCCAAAATGTGCTAGGTTGTGTGGATTGTGAAAAATTTGGCAGGAGCCTGGTACTTTCCATGTCAGCTTTGTTGCCTTCTTTATAATAGAAAAACTGTGAGAAGATCTCTCCATTAACAGCAGCTGATGTGGCCATTGCAAATTGAGACATAAATATATGGAGGGGAGGGAGGGAGAGCTGGCTATGAGTAAACAAAAATCAAAGAAGTGATGATTGTTTGGACATGTGTATGCACATACGTGTGCACACACGAGCACAGAGGTCAGTACAGTTGATGGCTCCTGCAAAATATCTTTTTGCAATTGAAAGAGCAAAGAACACTGGCACATGGAGGAAAACCAGAGGGGAAAACAAAACACATTTTTCATTGTTAATGCAGAGCATTTTGAAGAAGAATGAGCAGCAGGGAAGGTTTTGGCTTTGGAAGCAGACATAGAAATGTCTGTCAGTTCATAATGAACCTGCTTTCGCCTTGCTTTCCGCCTGAGTTGTCAGTACTTGTGTTTCTCTTTTTCCTTCCTAGCTGAACTTCTTTCTTGATCAAAGCTCCTCTTTTATTTTGTAACTTTTCATTCCTGTAAATGACTGGAAGCTCCCCAGTAGAGCTCAGCTAAAGCCAGAGGGGACTGAAAGCAAAGAGCAAGGATAGACACAAGGACAAATTATGGACACTTAAGGGACGCTCCTTTAAAGCAGCAAGAAGCAACTCTCCTTCCTCTCCTTGCATTTCAGCTCTTTCCAGTTCTTTCTAAGGAGCAGAGAATTTCAATTTTACATCCCAATGCAGGAAGAGATGTCAAGGAGACAGGGAAAGACCTTGGCAGTGCAAATAGCTTAGATGTTTTTAAAGGATGTGAATACTTATTTTTGGAAAGTTAAAATAATTTGTTCATTCTGAGGTAGGAAGCTGCACGTAAGGTTTAGGCTGGAATGACAGGTTTGAATGCAAAAACATTAGGACTCAGCCAAAGGGCACTGTCACCCAAACAGTTTATGCCCGAATAACCAAGGATAGCATCTCAATATCTACCTAGCAAGAAAAAACAGGCAATGGTAGTCCTTTTGCTCTGCGTGACTGGATGCAAAGAAAGGCAATCTGCCCTGTAACCAATTCAGGCCCTTCTTTGATCTTACCTGAGGCACGGAGTGTACCAGGCAGATGGAGAACAGAGAGAGGAGACAAGGTGCTTGGGTTGTTTACAGTGCTGATGCTGGCCTTGCATGACCTGTCTGTCTCAGTTTCTTCCTCTGTGAAAGATCCATGGAGGAAGGATGAATGCAATAAAGGCATTGCTAGTGATGATGGCAGTAAACTCAGAGGGTCTGTTAACATTAAAGCAGCAAGAACATACTCCCTTTTCTTCAGGCATATTTAAACAGCAGCTGTATCTTAGTAATTTGGTCTGTCTAATCGGTCATATTCTCACTTGCTTTCAAGCCACCTTTTTTCTTTTATTTAGCATTGTTTCTCTGTTGACCTGCT
>NW_008685277.1:107888-121956 GCF_000695815.1 Acanthisitta chloris
TTTACTAGCATTACTGCCATTGTATTGGCAAGAGAGAAGGAGACATTCATACTGATTCTAGCTGGAAAGCAGCTCCTTTTCATCATACTAGTGAGATCCATGTCAAAGTGTGGTCCAGCTTTTGGATGCCTCTCCATTCCTGTATCAGTTTTATAAAGGGATCTGATGACCTTCTCTCAAAGACTGTCAAAGTCAAGCTAGTCCTGGCATGAAGGAGAAGTCCATATATTTATAGGAACGTTGAAATTTATTAGACTGTAGAATTAACTAGCCTTAACTTAAGGAGACATTGTCAACTTAAATCTCACCCATTGTTAACATCTTGTATAAATAAGCTGTAAAAAACACTACGCATGATGGGGGGGTAAATCTTCTCTTTTAAAAATAAACAAATGCAGGCATTTCCCTGAACTGTGTGAAAACCCAAAGCACAAAGGACTGACCCTATGTTGACAGTAAGTGTAAACAGAAGTGAAATGAATTTTCTGTCTGTGCTGAAAGAAATGCAGTTAATTTAAAAAGGAAAAAAAATAGAGGAAAATACTCCCTTTGGTGAGTAACAAGCCTTGAACACCACTGCTATTCTGCAGTAGTTCCACAGTCCTGCCTCGTTGTATGGGTGACAGAGAATGTGGAATATGGCAGCTTATGAATAAAACTCTATTTCTTATGAATTGTCCTATCAGTGATGTAGACAGCTCCCATATTCTGTGTGGTTTGGATGAGGCAGATGCTGTGCATGAGCATCTGTCTTGTTTTATCCTGCTGCAAGGTCAATAGCAGTGCTGTAGCCCAGCTCTGTGCTAGTTGCTGTTAGATCTATGTTCTGCTGAGCAGCTATGCCTGGTCATGGGATGGGGATTGGATCACAGAGCAGCTCGAGGACTAGGTATCTCTGCTCCAAGATCCAGGGTCAAGGGGATTCTTTTAGGCTACAGTACATCCCTTAGTCACCACTTATGTGGCCCTTCTACCATCTTGCACCCTCACTTACCTGAGGGTTTCTTCCTCTAGCAAATTGTGCCATGTCTTTTAGGCTAATAAAGCTTTGAAAGACATCAAGACTGCAGTTTTCTGTTTCAGAGAGCTGAGAGATTGGTAATGGTGCTAGATCTATGTTGCTAGTGTGAGGGATGGCTGCTCTTGGTATCCTGGTGCTACTACCCTTTGTTTCATTTTTCTATTTCATCAGTACCTGCTTTCACCTCCAAATGACACTCTAAAGAAACCTGTCTCTCCTCTTTGACTACAGAGGCCACTAGCCTTGTAACTTTTCCATCAGCTTTGTTATCCTTCCTTGGCAATTCATACATAGAAAAGGATGAGAGGCTTTCCCACCTAGAAATTCCCAGCCTCGTGTTGCTTCCCAAATATACAAGTAGCTCTTAGCTTCAACCAATGTATTTGTAGGATATTTGGGCTATACTATAGGGTCTCTGAATTGTTTTCCAATGGTGCTGCCAATATTTGGCTTATTGAACACACGTTTAGTGCCTTCAGAGCAGGATCAGTGAGTATGTCAGTGTGACCACAGGCCAGCCAAGAATTACTTCCTGAAGGGAGGAGTTTGGAGTTACTGAAGGTCCTCAGCTGCTAAAAATGCCTTAGACTGCTGTTTCCCTGACAGCTGTAGAGAGGACAATGATTTGTCCTGGCCTGGATCTGAATCTTATTGTGATTCCTGGCATAGATTGGTCTATCAAAACTACATCAATGAAACACCTGTTCTTCACTAAGAGTTAGAAAAATGAATGTTCTGGGTTTTCCCTCAACAGGAAAAAGATATTTTCATGTGCAGAGTTCAGTTCTCAGCCCTACCACAGACGCTGTGCATGACCTTGGGCAGATGCTTGGCTTGCCTGTAGAATACAGAGAATGATCTTGTCTGTTGTCCAAGAAGTACTGTGAAATCGCAACTGTAACTATTCAGGAACAAAGCAGCACATATATATATATATGTGGAGAGAGACAGGGCAACAGGACTGCTCAGATTTTATGGTAGAGGTTTCAATGACAATCCATGACATTTCTGAAGGAAGTAGCCATCCTTTCAGTGGGAAATGATTCATACTCATACCTGAAAAGTGTGTGCAAATATCCTTTATGAAGTAGCTTATCCCTTTGGTTAGCCATAAATCACTGATGATGAAAACTAATGACAGATGGGAATATAGTGCTAATACTTTACAAAGCTCTTCCTATTTCTTTCACAAGATACAGATCTGCCCTCTCAGTGAGCAAATAAAGCAGAAGGACATACAAAGGCTGTCCTTTTAGTTCTGATTTTCACTTCATAGAAGCTGTTTCTTCAAAAGCCTTATGGCAGGTCACATTTTAGAATCTAATTTTATTCTTCTCTTCCCAAAATGAGAAGCCCCTGTGACCCATACGCTGGGAAGATTGCTCATGGCCTTTTGTGCAGCACTTGGCGAGCCTGGGGTTGAATTCCCAACAGTCCCGTAGGAAGCCCACAGCTTCCAGCTGTGAGACTTGGCTGTATGGCCTTCAGAGGTATTTGCCAGCAGACATCTGAGTTCCCTATAGAGAACAAGGAGAAGGTTCTGAAGAGGCTAAGTTGGTTGGCTTCGTAACAGACTCCCAAGAATTTCTTCAGGGTATTCTCTTTGTTGGGCTTCTCCATTTTATATTCAGATCTGTGTGCAAACTCAATTTTCTCCATTTGAGAGCTATCTTCTGTATTCCCAGCAAACAACTTGTCATACACTGAAGTGGATCAGAGATGCCCAGAATTCACAGTAGAATATAGTCTAGAAATGTGCCCTTTTCCTTATGGATAAGCTCTCATTAGATGTGTGCTTGTGTTCCCTAGACATCCCTTGCTGTATGTTTTGGTTTCTTAAATAGGTGGTTTAGACAGGAACAAGTCTGCTGTTATTTTTCCAGGTTTTCCTTAGGTGCAGACAGAGTAAAAGTTGAAAGTTAATGCCAGAATACTTTTGGTGCTGTGTGGTACTTGTTCAGAGTGCCTAGGCCAAGAGGTATTTTGATTTCTGTAACTGCAAATTCTTTGAGCAGCTAATGTTTACACTGTTTTCCTTAAGGGAAATGTATGAAAGTGGAATGACTGGATGCTGGCATTTTCCATACAGTCACCCTTTGTAATGGTTACCTGGTGGCTGTTGCATTCCTCCTTCTTCAAATTTGCTGCTTAAATTATACCGTTGCATGCTTACATTCCCTTCTCAACCGCCTCCTCCTAATGAAGGAGAAGAGAAGCTGTCAGGTTGTTCCACAGAGGATGAGCACGAATTCTAATTTAATTCTAGCGTAGCTACCTTCCTACATGTCAGCACGTTTTTATCATTACACTGTGACCTTTCCCCTCTGAATGCAAGGATTAGAGAAATCAGAGGTATTTTGCCACTCAGGCTGTCTGGGAGCTTTCTTTGCTTTGCAGGAAAGTTGAAAAAGGTGCCAGGAACAGAATTTGCGAGCAGAAAAGTCAAATGTATATTTCAAATCCTGTATTTTTGTAGAAACACAAGTAACCTAGATCTTAACATAGTAAAGGCTGATCTCTGGGAGCATTTCAGAGTGTCAGTCACATGGGAAGCACAAAACTTGTCTGGGAGGTAAAACTAGAACCATTCTGAACAAGTTTGTGCAGTGATTTCATAAAGCCGCTATGGAAACTTGAGTTCAGACTCTACTTCTTCCCCTCTCAGGGCCAAAACTATATCCCATGTTCAGAAGGAGCTCTTTATGTAAATAAATTTTGTTGGTTAAAAAACCCCAACTGGACAAAATCTGTACAGTAAAAGATGACAAATGCATACTCAACACTTTCATGCTGCTGCTGAGTTGTCCCGGTCAGTGACTGGACTGTTGATCCTTATGGTAGAAATTACCATACTGTCTGCAATGTGGGTAATATTCTGGTAGAAACTGAAATCCCAATTGACTTGAGTGCCAGAACCGTCAAATTCTTAATTCCTGTCTTGCGATTTAGTGATGTAGCTGTCTTATGTCCATGTACACAAACCTCTGGAAAAATCATATAGTATTTAAATAAGTTTCTTTTGGGTATTTTGCTGTTGTTTGTGGATTTTTTTGGTTTTGTGGTTAGTTTTGTTTTGTTTGGTTTGGTCCTTTTGGGGAGAGGCATTGTTGTTTTGGGTTTTGTTTGTCTGTTTATAAAGTCCATCACACCACTATCACCTCAGCAAAATAATGTTTTGGAGTTTATTTTGTTGAATGTTCCTAAGCTTATGAACTGACTCTGCCATAGCACATACAATGTGTTGTGCTACTGTAGTGCTAAAATCAAAGATTACCAGGAAGCCCTTGCTTACTGAAGTCTAGTTGTCCAATTCAGTGCTGAGTTTCATCTCCTTGATGTAAACTCTTCGGGAGCCCACAGGAGCTTACATGATACAGTTGTAGTGAGAGTTAGTAATGCCTGTGGTATACACTTGTATTTTCTCACAGTCTGCTATACCTTCAGTGCTCCCCACCATGGTACCACACCCCTTCTGGCAACAGCATTGGCTTTCTTGGATTTAGCATATGTAGCCGTGTTGTACCCTTTAACCCTTATCCTTGCAATGCCTTAAATAGTGTTTTAATAACTAGTGTGATTAAAATGCAGAAGCAAGGTAGGCTAGGTAATTTCCTTGTACTGTGGGAAAGCTGGTGTCAAGCAATTTCTTGTGTCCTTAATGATAATTGTTCTCCTTCAGTTTCTGTCAAGGCTGACATTTTAATATCTTCTAGCAAGGTAGATTGTTTTACTTCCTGTGGTTTTCCTGATCGCATACAGCTTTTTTGGTATCATGCCCTGGACATTTTGCACGTATCCTGTTGTTGAGGAGTAATTTTCCCACTGTTGCCTTCACTGTTTGTTATATTTGGCGGGAGGCCCTGGTGGTACTTTATTTTAGCAAAGGTTTTTTCCACCTTGTGCATGAAACCTCAGAAGCATAGCACTGACTTGATGGTGTCTCAGGCATTTACTGAATTTTCCCTTAGCCCCATATTTAATTTTTGTGATTTGGTCTGTCTTCTAATTGCCAACACATTGAACAGATGTTTTTCTTGTTTGCATTGAACCTTTCTGCTTTTTTGTTGTTGTTGAGTAGTCATTGCTAACCATAGCTGGATATTTGTAAGATAATGGAGTTAGTCATGGGAGGAAGTTCTCTTTTTCCACTTCTGTGTGCTTTTATTCTCCTTAGTGATCCCATTGCAAACTGTTGCCGGAAGCCTTGTAGGTGCACAGCTCTGCATTCCAATTTCTTGACAGAGTATGATCTGGTAGATAATCATAACCACCTTGCAAGATGGAAGTCACCTGTCTGTATGATAAGCCAGTCAGGGTGTCTGTGTGCTATGTCTTCTGAGGCTGCTGGTTACAAAATGGAAATTATTTGTGAGATGTCCATCTGTTTTAATTTTGGTGATCTGTGTTTCAGTCCCCTATATTCTTAAGCGTAGATAGAAAGTGTGCAGTGACTCATGTGCTAGGACAGGGACTCCTGAGGAACTCATTTGTGCTGATTTAAAATTGCTGGTGTGGTGAAAAGTGAGGAATTAACTCTCATTTGTCTCATGAACACTGATCAATGTGAAGTCCCCTTTCCCACATCACTGTCATTTCTTATGTCAGGATGTGCTGTTTTGATAGGGCAGCTTCTTCTATATCAATGATCAGGTATCTTGCTTTTTATTTTCCCTCTTGTTATTTCTTTTTGTTGTTGTTTTTAATTTTCTTTTGTTTTGGCTTGGTTTTTTTTTTTAATTAATCAAGAGGTTATTTTTTTTTTTTTTACTATTGAAGAGAAGCAAGATCAGCTCGTGGGCCAAATGGTTGAATACAGTTGGGCTCATGGAAGCAGAACTGAAGTTAGCTTAGCTGAGGTAGCCATGGGCTATAACTACATCATTAAAATTTCATTTTTATTTTTCAGTCTTGTCATTCTAATTGAATATTCTGCTTGGAATCCTTTTTGAAGTGATTTGAACAGAGGATTGAGACATGCCAGACAGTAGATTAGAGACATTATATTTGGAATGCTTGAAAAGAGCATGTGATAAAAAGAGAAACCCATCACTATTAGGAAAAAAGTCTAGTTAAATGAATGCAATGAGAAAGTTCATTCTTAAAGGGCATAACACATTAAAAAAAAAGAGAAATAATATAGGCCCACAGTATCTTGTCCCACCTTAGCAAGAAGCAAAATCAGCTCCATAATTAAGTGCTTTAATTAAGATCCAAACCAGTGATACTTGACATTAGTTGAAAGGGAAAAAAAATAACTCAAATGTTCCAAGCAGTGAAGCAGGAGGAAAAGAAACCCCATGCTGAGAGTCATTAAGACCCAAAAGTAATTCATCACAAGCACAACTAACCTTATTACAGGAAAGTTGCATTGTCTTCATGGTGCAGGCATTGATTCCAAGCTAGGAAGTGAACATGAAGGCTCCTTGAGTAGTAAAAGCAAAAATATTAAACTGTTCCTGAAAATTGTAGCTGTGCTGTTTACTCCATCAAGGAAGGATAATGAGACTGTTGAGGGAAGTCCAGCCAGCCAGCATAAGGAATGTATTCTGTTAAATTCTAATTAAAGACTAATTTCTACTGAACACTGTCCAAGCAGGGAATTATTTATTAAAAAGAGGAAGCCCAAGGGAAAAAAAAAGCAAAAAGCTGAGATACTTCTTTTTAGCTGTCAGAAACCACTCAAAATTTCAGTGAGCTACTGTCCAGGTTAACTGTTTAGTTACCACAATTCTTGCCTAGTAGCATAAAAAGGATGTCTTCCTTCTTCCTGCCATGCTGCCTTGTTTGATTGTTAGCCAAGGGCCTCATCCAGTGCCATGTATGAACTAACGGGCCTTGCTAGAATGTGAAGAAGCTAAGTAGCCTGGGGCAGAGACAGCACTGTGGCTGGTGGAAATGGTCCAACTCTAAGAGTAACTTTGCAGCTTCAGGTACAAGAATGGTCTTGAGAACAGGACCAATAGAGATGAGCATTAAAATGCTTGAGAGAGAGGGAGGCAAGGAGGCCTGGCAGAAGGAGAAACTTGATATAAGAAGTTGTACTGTTGAACAGTTTTAAGTCTAAAATATAAAACCTCTCCCAAATGTGACAGTTCCACTCTTAATCCACAAAAACAAATGTGATTTTTAAATGAATCTCCCCTCACTAAAGCCCATGAAGAAAATTTTTTTCAATTTTTATTCATTAGACTTTTCTTAGGAGTTACATTGCGTGTTTTTGACAGATGTTCTGCTCTTGCCTTGAGCTATGTTGTAGGGGTACCTGGCTGTGGACCTGTTTCTGCCTCATCTTTTGCCTTTGGCTGTACCCTTGGACAGACCTTGGACCTGGTTTGCTCCCTTGCCATGTGTGTGGGTGACAGTGGAGTCTATTCAATGCCTGGCTCTGCCTGCTGCACTCAGGTGCTGTGGGATTGTGGCCCTGGTTGGTAATGATGGTGTCTGTGCTGGGGTCATCCCTGGCTTAGGAAGTGGTCAGACTTTGCTGCTCCCTAACTTTCTGTTCTGGTAGGTTTTTGCTTCCTCCATTCTGTCGTTGTAAGCAGTGACAATGATGTGTGGGGAGTAGAATTGTTTACATGTTTTGTTTGGATGTCAAACAAGAGATGATGGTGAGAGTGCATTTTTGTGTGACTGTGGTCACAGGTTTGCTAATTCTTCTGTGAGATGGGGTAGGATGTGTAGAAGAGAAGCTCTGGAAGGGTGGTAGAGGGGAAGCCCATTTAGCAGCATTGCAGTGTGAGATTGCTCTAAGTCTGTTGTCAGGCTGCACCCCGCTTGCATTTCTCCTTTGGGAGCCAGGCCCTAGAAGTTGGGAGTTTCCAGCCTCTAGCCCATGCACACCCAAACCTTTTAGCAGATCCAGTCCAGAGACTATTGGTATGTAGAGCTGTTCTGTCTAAGGTTCTTAAATATTTTTTCCCTTGTCAGCATCTTCTGTCCTCAGCCAGCACTCTGATTGAGAATCTAATTATGGCCAGTCAAGGGTAAATTTGATCAGAGATGTTACTGTGCCTCTGAGCCTCCAAAGGCATGCCTTGCTGCTCCAGCACTATAAATGCTGCAGTGTTCTTCTGGTCCTCAGGAGTCCCTTTGTCTTACAGTGTTTCTGTGTCTTTGCTAAACAATTCAACAGTACAGACTCATGATCACTGTATTGGTCTCGTTTCCAGTCATCAGCAATTTGGTTTTGTAGAGGTTTTAGGAGGATATTCTCTGATTTATGTCCCTGTCTTACACAGCCTTACATTTACTCAGTTTCAATTCTCCAGGGTTTTTCTTTTCTTTGGTGCGTGAGAAGAAAATATTAAAAAGGTTCCTGCAGTTTGCTTTGGAAGACTTGGAGAGGGTACATTGATTGAAAACCCTCTGGTACTCTGTTAATTCAGGTACTGCAGCAGTTCTTCAAGCACATCTCATAAAAACCTGCCTATTGTAAAGAAACAGTAGATTGGCTTGTGTATTGCCTTTATTATACCTGATGTGGCAACATCTTTGGCTTGTGCTTCTCCTGTTTCTAGCTCAAGTTGTTGCATCATATTCAGGCCATGAGAGCATGCAAATGACTGAGGAACACGTGTCTGCTCCAAAAGTACTTTTGAAATTTTCACTGGTAATTTCCAGTTGTTTTAACTGCCTGACCTGTATTTGAGCTGTGTGAAGCCACTATTCTGTTCAACCCACCTTGTTTTCATCTGACCTTGCTCTGTCATAATCTGGCTACAGAGTCAAATTAAGTTTTATTTTACTTTATGTCATAATCTGGCTAGAGTCAAATTAAGTTTTATTTTACTTTCCATAGCTAGGGGGAGTATTTCTGCTGCAAATATTTATTATTTTAGCATTGCTGTGTCCCTTGGTCTGTTAAAAATATTTTTTGCATCCAACCCTCAGAAAAAAATTCAGCAAATGTCTACATCACAATTTGTGTCTGTTAGACTTTCCTTCCTAGCATGTCTAGATAGGACTTCTGATTCCTATGCATCAGAACCATGTAGCATCTGGCACTTTCTTTGTTTCTTTGGCATTTTTGCATTATGGCAACCTTTGTTGTAAGAAAAATGTTATTGCTTGAATACATTTTGAGTTTTTTCCTCTCAAGTAAGACTTTCCTTTTGCTGTAAAAGGAGGTTGAGGGTGAGCAGCTTAAACTTGTATATCTGACTTTTAATTGGTCAGATGTTTAACTTCTGCTCGGTGCGGACATCTAAAAGAGATGGGGACCGATACATCCAACCTGAAAGTATTTGAAGTGTAACTAGGAAGCAGAACAAAGCAGAGTACTGTGAGAAAAGAGACATACCACCCCACTGTCTGTTCATTTGCCAGCCTAGGGAAAGCAGGTTTTCAAACATGTACGTTCGAGCTGCTCGCTCTCAGCTCTTTTTGTAGCAAATGGAAACAAAAGGCAATTTCCAGAATGACATTCATCTCAGTCAAAGATATGTGCTTATTCCCACCGTCCTTCTTAGGAGTTATGAAGTTGTAACACGCATGGGTAACAAATTTCTTGTGCAGTACCTCTGGAACTCAGTGGAGTTTCCTGTCTGGCTAAGTGAAACTTAGCTGACAGCAGTACTGCCTGCTAGACTGAGTTGTTTTGCATGTAGGAGCTGCTGAAAAATTAGTCCTACCAGAAAAACCACAAACAAACCCAAACCAAAAAAAAAATTTAAATTCTAATTTTCAGTCAGATTAGCTGCTGACCTCAGACCCTGAAAACTAAAGTCCTGGCTTTAGCCTGTTGGGGACATGTGCCTTGATCTGGGGTAGAACAGGGCTGCTGCTTCTGGGGCTGCTGTGATCTTGGGTCAGTTTGGCTGTTTATGTAGGTTCAGTCAGGGTATTTAAAGGGGCTTCACTCAAAGTGGATTGATTTAAAAGTCAAAATACTCTTGATGTTTTAGGAGGAGCCATATTTTGAGTGACTTTTCTTATCAGCTCTATACCTCTGACATCTGCAGCCAAATACACTGCATAGTACCTGGAAATCCTTTCATGCTATGTGCCGTAGTGGGGGGGGTCTGTGCCCTCAACAACCTTACTTGACGCCAGTACTTGTGTTGAGGAACAGTTTTTATATGCTGAGAGCGCTGTCTCCATTTCTGTCAGTTGCTTTTTCAGAAACGGTGGTTTGGTTAATTATTTGCCTTATTTCATTGATCACTTCAGAAGCCATTTAATAAAGTGGTGGTAGGAGATTTAATTTCACTTCCTAGTCTCTAAGCCCCTGGCTTTTTTGAGTTTATGAAAGGATAATACTGATGTGTATTGGGGACTAAAGTTGGCTGGTTTCAGTAGTTGTTCTGACAGTGCAATTATTGTCAAAGTTGTTACAGCGAATAGCCATTTTAAACTTTAAAACATGCATGTAGCAGGTTCAAGTTCTAGGGCTTCTGGGACAGTCAAGCATTCCAGGAAATCTCCTGCATCACAGAGAGATCTTGGCAAGAAGATTCTTGCAGAACTTGGAAAGTTAGTCTTAAAAAACATAACTTCTCAATACATTCTATGGGACTTGAATATTTGAAAGGGTGTAACTTATGTTTTTTATTATTGTTGTGGTTTAGGAATGGTATTCCCAACCATATGCTGCTTGCTCAGTCCCTCTGCCTTCCTCAGCGATGGGGTGAAGAAGAGAATTGGAGGCACAAAAGGTAAAGATCACGGGTTGAGAGAAGAACAATTTACTAGAAACATCAGTGAAACAAGAAAATGGACAGTAAGAACAACACTACTAATAGCAGACTGTACAGCACAGGCAATTCACACATGATTGCTCATCATGTGGAAACCAGTGGACAGAACCACACACACCGCACCCCAGCCAAACTGGAAGGCACCCACCCCTGGCCACCCCCTCCACATGGCTGAGGTGATATAGAACAAATCTGGGGTCCTGGCCATACTGCTCCTGGCTGGGGCAAAAGTTAACCCTGTCCTGGCTGGAACCAGGACAATTAAACAAATTGGCATGCCAGGAGCTATGGAGGTGTTCTCTTGTACATAAACTGCTGGATTTTGATGGCAGAAAGGACTTTGTGATTCTTATGCAGTCTACATAAAATTGCACCGTTGTCGCACCAAAATTGCACCAGTTGGCGTTGCTGAACTTTCGCCCCTGCTTAATAGCATGTGGGCTGCCATCTCATGGGTGTATTGTATGGGCTGCCCTTTCACTTGCTAAAACAGTACAGTTTCTGAGATCAAATAGACATGAGGAAATATAATTTTCTCTGTTGCCAGAGCAGGGGGTCACAGGTTTTTTTATGGTATCACAACTGCAAAAGGCTGCTTAAGGGCACACATAACCAGTGGCAAATACAACTCCAGTGAGCTGCAGAATTTTGAGCCTTGCACTGAACAAGCTTGACTGGTTATAGCTGTGAAGGACATCTCTTACTAATGCTCAAAACCCAGTCTTTTCATTGGATCTTAGTGCCTCTTTCCAGCTTTTCTGGGCCTTCACTCTGCCTCTCAAAAGGTAGTAGCCATTGGAGGCATTTTGTATGGGCAGTGTTTGCTGGTCACTGTTGGAGTGGAAGTAAAAGGAAGACCTGGGAGTATAAAACTCTGTTTTCACATTTCTGTGTTTAGCTATTTAAACATAGCACTCTTGGGACAAAGTGCTTTGCATCACTGTAGAAATGCATAGTTAATATTCAGTTGTGGAATATTGTCTGTCTATTGGTGGGGATTTTTTTAAAGTTGTTTTTGTAAAAGTTCTTATTACAGCCAGTCGAGAAAGAAAACGGGGATGAGTGGGAACTTTTGAGGAAAAAGCTCTCACTGAGTCTTGTAAGTGGAAGCATTTGCTATTAGTATGACAGTTTAACAACATTCTGCCTAATTTGTGTTAGCTTTTTTTCAATTTCCAGGGTTTTTTTGTCTCGCATGGATATAGCCATAATAGTTGCAGTGTCCTGCTGTATGCTCCGTGAAGTGGCAATTATAAATTGATGGAGGTGCCTGTGAGGACAACTGTTGTGCATACTCTTCATTGTGTTGTAAAGCTGCTTCGGTGTGTGGCATAGCACTGAAAGGCAGTGTACAAATTTTTAACGTGGCCTGTAGGTGATGGTGGGGGGAAAAGCCCAGAGCTATCCGCATTTGTTCAAGATGTTCTTCCTAAAATGCATCAAATGTAGAATCTTCTCTATATGTTTATCCTTTGATTAGGATTTCAAGCTCTCGCTGCTATTCAGATTGAGATCCCAATCTTGATATGACTT
Organism: Acanthisitta chloris; assembly: GCF_000695815.1. NCBI lineage: Eukaryota > Metazoa > Chordata > Aves > Passeriformes > Acanthisittidae > Acanthisitta > Acanthisitta chloris. Next base: position 120,141 of record NW_008685277.1, read on the forward strand.
TCCTAGAGCAGATCAGGAGAGCTACTAGACAGAGCACTGGCTGGATGACCTTGGAACTTTACACACATTTGTGATATGACTTTATACAACTCATTTTATTTTTGCTGCAAGCCTATCAAAATATCTAACCAGTTTCTCTAGGATTATGTAAAACTTTTATAGTCACCAACTCAGCCTCTGTAACCATGAAGTGATAGGATTCTCATGTAATTACTAGAGTGCTGAAGCTAGTGGGGAGGGTGGCTTAAAAATACCCAGAAAAACATCATGAGAGCTAGCAAAGCTATTTAATCTGCCTTGTTATTTCATCTGTTTCACTGAAGAATGGGAAGGGTACAGGTAGAGGACAAAATTTTATAAGTAGAGAAAATGTGGTGAACATTATTGGGGCCTGCTTAGTCCCATTAAAACATGTTTGTAAAATTAGAAATGGTTTGACCTCAAGATTCTCCATTAGCATCACATACCCTGCTTTGTTTCTCTGAAACTGATCTTGTTTAGTTTTGGGTCTGTTTTTTAGTCTCAGTTAGGCTGGAGTTGGCAGAGGAAGGACAGTGCACTGTTAAGCAGGTCAAGTGGCGCCTACTTTGTGTACCTAGTGAATGTGCTGTGGAGGACCAATGGGAAAATAAATATTTCAAAGGAATTATATACAATACCAGTGCAGAACATTCCTTACATCTGTTACTGGTTTTGAAATGTTTTGAAACTCATTAAAGGATATCATAAATAAAGATAAATAATCTTTATAGCAAAGTGCAAATTAAGGATTCTTTTTTCTTACAAGTCTTCCTTCTGAGACTAAAGCATGCTTGGACATTTGCTCTAGTGACTAAGAAAAAATATTCTCATGGTAAGGTTAAAGAGCAGTTTTACTTGTGTTGAATTTCTATTTTAAAGCATCAGTTACTGCTTGAATGTTTTCAGCTGAGCATTCTTGTTTTTCCTCCTTCACCTGGACTCTGAAGCACTTTATGTAAAAACATTTTGAAAGAAAAAGCCTTACAAAGCTGATTTTCATCATGATAAAATAAATAGACCGCTGTCCTCATAGTGAAGACCTTGAAGTAGCATTGGAAAAAGTAGTTATGGAAATCTTTGAGATGCTGTGAAGTAGCAGCACTTGCAGGAAGAATCCTTCTGTTCAGGCTCTTTGTTTCTGGGTGATGCCACCACTGTCTGGTCTTCTTTTCAAAGTAACATCATCCCGTGTTTGTTCTCATAAGTCTAACGGTTTTCTTTCAGAGACTTGTGGTGGTATTCATATCTTCTGCCCTTAGACACCTGAAAACTACACACCTGCACCTAAGTGACTAGCCACCCTAGCCTGCATTTCCTGTTGTCAGAGAGAAACTGACACCTCCAGAAAGGTGTTCCGCTGACTTGCATTTGAGATCAACTTGAGGATGAAATTACTTTCATTCTTTAGGTAGCTTTTTGTCTTCTTTGATTATAAGGTGTGGCTTGGAAAGAGCTCACACGTGTCTTTTAGCTGCCTGGGGTAGATGGAGTGAATCCCTGTTTCTGCCTCAGGAGAAGCTGAGTGGAGTTACTTTTTGTTTCTGAGGGAATTTACCATTTCCTTCCAGAAAGGATGGGTTAAGAAAAGGCTTAACAGAGTGAAGTGCTGTGTTTCTGAGACCCTCACAGCTGTAACCAAGAACATAGATAATTTCTGACTTGGAACAGCCTGACTTCTGGATCATAAACTGGATTTATTTATGTCACAGTGCTGTCTCCAAGTCATGTCATTCTTCATTGCTTAATAAACATGTTTCTAACCTCCTTTCTTAACCTTTTTCTAACAAAACAGCAG
>NW_008685277.1:121977-139307 GCF_000695815.1 Acanthisitta chloris
TGCTTTAGCAGCCAAGACCAAACCCAAATCATTCCATGAATAAGACCCACATTACAAAGCAGGATATCTTACAGCTATTATCTTTGCTATGCCAATATGACACAGTCCCTAAAGTACAACATTATTGGTTTTGTGGTGTGCTGAAAACTCCACTGCTTATGTTCAATCCGAGTTTTTCTTTCAAGAAGAAAACCAGGAGTGTGCTAATCCATTGGAATTATTCACATGCCTGTGACTTTGAGGGGCTAGAGGCTGCTTTCTAAACAGACATTCCTTTCTACATTTTCTATGTGTGATGGTTATCAAAGAAACAAGTTCTGTTTCACTTTGAAAATGCACATCAGCGTTGGTTAATAGTTCAGCGGTTAGCACCCAGAACAAGCTGTGTGCCTGAGGAGAGATGCCTGAGAGCCTCTGAAACATGAGGAGGTGCAATGAAGACACAATTTGCAAGACATACTTAAGCAAGTGAATGTCAGTTATGAAGAATGCAAAAGCTTAGGAATTGTTACTAGCATGTTGTTTTAGTTGAATTTAACTTCATACCTAAATTTACTTAGCTGAGCTTTTTTTTTGAAGTGTGTGAAACACTTCAGCTTTATTGAGAAAAGACGTTAGTACTTATAAAAGGAGATGGATTGATTTTTCTTGGCAATGGAAGCTTTGACCAGCTGAGTAGTGATCGCAGAGGTGGAGCTCTGTTTCTGGATGGCAGCAAATCATCAGCATGGCATGTGGGCTGCATGTAGTGCTTGTGGCTAAATGGGAGACAATGTAGATTTTGCTTCTACAATTGTGTTCGAAGCTAAATTCTCCATCCTTTTGTATCTTTTGTTCCAAAACACTATTCTGATTAAGGCATAAAAGAGTTTACCGTTACTTGCAAATTTGATTCAGTTTTTTTCTTTTGTGTGTGAATCCTTTCACACACAAAAGCAATGGTGATTGTATTGGAGCTCTGTGTTCTCACTCTTTACTCTGGATTTATTATTTATTTTCATCGACTTTTGCCTTGCTTTCTGCTCTACTTGTTTTGATGGTCTTTAGTGAAATCCATTAGTTTAAGGAAGTGGATTTCTTAGTGACTTGTACACAATCTCTTATTTTCAGTTTCTTGTAGCTTTTTTTTATAATTTAGTACACTCTGCAAATATCTGCTGGTTTAACAATAGGGAATTGTGTACTGCCTTTACAATCATTGCCATCAGACTGGGGTTGTTTAGTTCCCTAAACCACCTTGATTTTTGTCGTGTAATGGTACATGATTAGGATTAGAGGATGGTAATAGTCCCTTTTCATCTTCAAGATCTCTGTATCTGTCTGTTGTTTTGTGTTTCTGTTACCTTATAATGGACTCTATTTTTGTTTACAGCACACTAACACAGAGTTTGAAACACTGCAACATGAAGCATTGCAAGCTTAAAATTCTGCAGGTCCTGTTGAACTGCCTTGCTTTTAGGATGTGTTGATCATGCATAACATACTAGACAGACTGCATGTGACTGGAAAGATATCTGATTCATGTTTTCACAAATGGTCAATCTCAAAGGATAATGTGTATTAAATGGTCAATAGTTTTTCTCTCATACCTCATACAGGAACAAACAAGTTGTAGACTTTCATTTACTTTTTCCCTGGCTGTATTGCCATTATGTGCAGTAGAAATAATTTTTGCCAGGAACACTTCCTGTGAGATTTAGTTTTGAAGTGGTTTTCCATTTCCCTGATTTGTTTGAGGTTGAATCCCAGAATCACAATGTGTTTCCAAGAAGTGTCCATCCTGCCTCCTTTCAGTTGTGTAACATTGCCAGTGACTGGGAGGGCACTGCTTATGCTAACATGAATTATTTAGCTGTTTACTCTGCTGATTTAGGGAGGTTTTATGCTTAGTGCATAATTGGCAAAAGCTTTCAGGCTGTAAGGCAGGAGCTGTTGAGATGTGCAAGATATTTATGCAGTTTTGTTGCTTTATTTTCAGACATCACGGACCTCAAGTATTCTTAGATCATTCCAGTAAAGAAATGTTTACTTGCCTTTCTTGGTTCTCCAGTATGTTCCTTCAGATGCATTAGTGCACACCAGCTCAGCTCCTGAAGGGGTAATTACCTCAAGCAGCAAATCCCACCTAAATAGAATTTGAATATTTTTTGTTCTGAACGGAGCTGCTGAATCATTATTTTTTTCCTCACAGACACAAATCAAACCATTTCGATTTCTCTGCTTGTGATACAGTGAAGGTTTTGAGATCTAAAAGCCAACCAACCAGACAGAAAGGCCCACTTCTTGCAGCAGGCAAGAACTGGATGCCCTTTCTGACTGGAAGTCAGGGAAAAAAAGACGAGTTTATAACTTTTGGAAGAAGGAGCAGGCAACTCAGGAGGAATACAAGGATGTTATGAGGTTATGCAGGGAGAAATTCATAAGGGCCAAAGCCCTGCTAGAACTTATTCTGGCTACAGCTGGAAAGGACAATAAAAAATGTTTCTGTAAATACAGAAACTGGGGGTGCTGGTAACAGCCTCCTGAACGTGAGCCAGCAGTGTGCCCAGGTGGCCAAGAAAGGCAATGATCCTGGTTTGTAACAAGAATAGTGTGGCCAGCAGGACCAGGGATTTGATCATCCCCCCTGTACTCAGCACTGGTGAGGCCTCATCTCGAATTGTGTGATCAGTTTTGGGCCCCTCAATACAGCAAAGACACTGAGGTGCTGCAGCATGCCCAGAAAAGGGCAATGAAGCTGGTGAAGGGTCTGGAGCACATGTCCCGTGAGGAGCAGCTGAGGGAGCTGGGAGTGTTTAGTGTGGAGAAAAGGAAGTTCGGGGGGGGACCTTATTGCACTATCTATCTATCTATCTATCTATAGAACTATCTGAAAGGAGGGGGTCAGTCTCTTCTCCCAGGTAACAAGTGATAGGACAAGAGGACATAGCCCCAAGTTGCACCGGGAGAAGTTTAGATCGGATATTAGGAAAACTTTCTTCATGGAAAGGGTTGTCAGGCATTGGCACCATCTGATTGAGGCATCATCCCTGAGGTATTTGGAAGTTGTGTAGAGATGCTACTGACAGGCCTGGTGAACTTGGCAGTGCTGGGTTAATGGTCTCAAAAGTATTTTCCAAACTAAACAACTCTGATTCTGTGCTTCATTGTTAGCATCTACTGTGTTTGACTAATCAGGGGAACACAAGCCAAACCTGAACCACAGGTTGCATACAGATTTGGATCTTGGGCTATGCATACTGAGCCTGGTGTCTGTCATACGCTGTGCCCTTGTGTTACAAAGGTGACTGCAGCAATCTTCTGGATTTTACAGAAGTCCACTGCCATTTTCAGGCAAGTTGCCAGTATAGGCCCTTCAGTTGAAGTGGGTTGCCCATAATAGCACCCTTGTTAGAATATGCAGTAGTGAGTTGGTTTATTCTAGTCAGTTAACTGCACAATCAGAGTGGAAATGAGAGTAATAAATATACTTAAGTGTTTGGAAATGGCTTTCTTCCTGAAAATTTTCCAGAGGGTGAAAATTAGGATTAATTCTAAAGGAGGCGAGCTGACCTTAAAAACTCCATTACAGTTGACCTTAGAGCCACCATTCTTTCAGTTACTGAGAAACATTTGCTAAATCTTAATTGAAAAGATCACTGAAACTTGACCTATGTTGTAACAGTATCGATGCTGGTTTTTTACTCATGATTTTTCTTCATCTATATGGCTGTGTTAAAACCAGAACAGTCTATCACTTCTATACTGGACAGTGGTGTGAATCCATGAGGTAAAATTTGGGTGTGTTAGTGTTTACCATTTCTTTTTTTCCATTTTATGTTTCCTTATTTTACTTGTCTAAAAAACTCAGAGTGGCATATTGATTTAGAGCTATAAAACACACAAAATGAATCCTTTTTCTATTACATCAAATCTGCAGGAAGCCCTGCTTATTCAGTTTAGTATTTTTAAGTGTTTTCACAGAATCACAGAATGGGTCAGGTTAGAAGGGACCACAGTGGGTCATTTGGTCCAACCTCCCTGCTTAAGCAAGGCTGTCCTAGAGCACTTGGCACAGAATTGCATCCAGACAGTGCTTGAATATCTTCAGTGAGGGAGAATCCACAACCTCTGAGCAACCTGTTCCAAGGCATAGTTACTCACACAATAAAGAAGTTCTTCCTCATAGTCAGGTAGAACTTTCTGTGCATCAGTGTCTGTTCTATTACAAGTCAAATAAGATCAAATAAGACATCAAATTAGCCTCTGAGTGACTCTAAATATTGAAATCTTGTTCATCATACAGCAATTCAAATTAAGTGTAATCTCCTCTTGATGTTTGTAATCTTTTTTTATTTCTTGGAACCCCAAAAAACTGTGTTCTATGCATCATTTTTTTTTCTTGCACAGGTACTGAAAACCCCTTCCCTTAAAACCTCTTCCCTTAGGAGGTTTGTCATGTAAAAAGCTTCCCTGCATCAAGGATTTTATCAAACAGCATTCAACATAAAAGACAATTTAAAATTTAAATCTGTATCCACTTTAGCTCCATTAAAGCTCAGCCTGACTGTATATTTTAGTGCTTTTACGTACCTACAGTGTAGGTAAGTGTTTTAAACAATGTCAGCTTGTCTCCTTTCCTTGGCAAAATGTTGTTGCAAAACCAGTGCATGTTGTTGCCATACAGGTGAACTAAGAATAGTAGAAAACTAGAGGATGTGTTTTCAAACCCTGTATTGAAAAATCAGAACTGTGCTGGGAGAGCCAGTAGGGTTGGTGTGTTGTCCTGTTCTCATTGAGCAAAATGCTTCCCTCACTGCAGCACCTTTCCCTCGTTGCCTGAGAAGATGCTTTCCTAATTCCAGCCCCTGCAAAGTATTTTTAAACCATACTTTAGTCTGTTTGTAACAGCTGCTGAAACAACTCTTAGTTGCTTCTGTGCAAGTTCTTCAAGCTTGCTGACGTAGGAAGCAATGGACTTGCAGGCCAGGCTTCCTGCCCTGTCTCCCAAGCTCCACCCTGTAGGGATTTTGCTCTGCAGTCATTTCACTGAAAACAGGCAAAACTCAGGAAGCTTTGTTAAAACTGATGTGTTGCCCTTTGCTTTGGATTTTATGTAGGAGTCATAGACTATTTAGTGGGACAAGAGTTCACACACATTTTAGTGGCCTGTTACCAGACACTGTTAACTCCTTGGTTACCGGTGTTAGTTCCAGTCCAAAATTCATTCTGCTAATAACGGTACCAGGTCTGTATTTCAAAGAGTTGATACTTCTTTCCTTGATAAATGTTTCTAACATTTTTCCAACTCACTGTGTACATGTATCTGCCTGTGTATATACACACATGTGCAAGCATGCATGTATTTCTATATAGTGCACACATACACCCCAAAATCCAGCAGTATTTATTCACAAGAATTCATGTCTTGGTTAACAAATGCCTTATCTTTGGAGGAAGTAGTAATGTATAGTAGTGTGTAATATATAAAGGCATTCCACAGCACAGATACTCAATGGCTTTGGAGTCAATCCTAACAGCTCTTTAATATTGAACAACAACAGTTAAGAACAGGAAATGAAACAGAAGGCAAAAGACACTTGAAAATATTGGCAGGATGTATGCAAAGAGGTTGCTAGTTGATAATTACACTGAAGTCTGGACAGCCCAACTAGTTGCACTCTCAGATTTGGGGAAATGTCAATGAGCTCTTCTGTCTGTGCAATATTTAAGCTTACAGAAAAGCACTTCAAATGCAGGTTTTTCCTGCTAGTCCCTTATTAAATTATTTGTATACTTTCAGTTTTGCTCAACAGACCCATGGAAGTGCAGTGTTTCTAAACTTAAGTGTTTGTTTTGCTATTCTTCCAGACAGACAGGAAAGGTAGTTTGAGGCTCACATATATGGGAATAAGCATGAGGTCTAAAGTAGAGTACAACATATGGCATACAAATTAATCTGTTACAAGTACTAGTACAGACTCTTCTGGAGTCTGGATAAACATACCCAGACTACCTCTAGATGCACTTGGCCTTCTAATAATTTTCAGGATTTGCAGAATGCTGGAGGAGAGTGGTCAATAATTCAGTGTCTGACAATCTTAATTCTCAAAGTGTAGGTCAGAGGGCTGGCCAGAGCCTTGCCTGGGGCTCCTCAGTTGTCTCTGGAACCACCAAGGGCTTAGCTAGAAGAAGCAGGTGTTTGTTGTAAGCAGCCCTGGGCAAAGAGGAGAGGGGCTTGGTGTCCTAGCCTGCCTGGGACAGGGACATGATCCTACTTTATGAAGGCTGAAAGCAAAATTGAAAGGAAAGGCATGATGGAAGCCCTTCTGCTTGGCTCAGGGAGAACACTGCATGTGGAGGTGTTACAGTTCTGTAAATAAACCATTCAGTCAGACTTACTTATTAAGACCTTAGTCTTAGTTGAAATGGTTCCAGGCACTACTGCCCTGCAGTGCTGTGGATCAGGAGGTACAGAATGAGCAAAACATTCAGCATACTCTTCGTTTGCCCCTAGTAAATAATGTTGATGATCTGTGTACCAGAAGTGATAAATGGTCTCTCTGCTGCAGTTCTTTCTGTTGTGGCTTACGGTGCCTATTCCACTTGTCACTTCATTGCTGCCAGCAATTGTTGCCAAGCAGGTGTGCAGTTTGGGAGAAGCTAAGAAACTGGGAACTGTTCATATGCAGCCATTTCACAGATTTTGGCCATGCTTGGGAAGAGGTGATTATAGTGTGGAACTTGGGACTGGGCTTGTACAACTAGTCTGTTTTGTCTGTTCTTAGGATGTAACATTAGAAGCATCAGAAATGTGCTTGGTTGGTATAGCAAGGGACAAGACTGGAATGTCAGGGAAAGATGCTCAGCCTGCTGGTTCTATTTCCAGCTGCTGAAGAACAAGAAGATATTAGTGGTAATAACTTTTTGGAAGTTTAAGCTCTGCTTCTTCAGTCTCTGAACTTGGTGGTATAACATGTAGTCTGTCCTCTAACATGCTTTTGCTTCTCTCAGATTTCCCATGAGGCTAGGACAGGCTTTTAAAGAAAAAGTGTATGTTTTCATGACTGCTTCCAGATCATGATCTTCATACTGGTCAGCAAAACCAGAGATAGGAGGGATGCATGTAAGGCATGAATAACAGTTAGCATTGCTATAGCTTCTGTTTAATGTCCTGTTTGGGACTCTGAGCCCAAGAAAAATGTGGAAAATCCAGAGCATAATCAGCAGTGGAGACTTGAGAGATTTTGCTCTCAGAAGCAAATAGCCAGGAGAAGACTAGAATGTAAAAAAGACAATAAGAGGAAAAGAACTGTCTGTTCTCTATGGCTGTGCTGGGCAGGACAAGAAATAATGGGACCAGGTTGTAGCATGAGAGATTTCTCTTAGGCAAGAAAAATAGCCACAAAGATAGCTCAGTGATGGATTAAGTTGCCTAGGAAAGGTGTGAGTGCCTCATTGGAAGCTGATAAGAACAGGTGAGACAAAACTGTCATGAATAGTTTGTGTCTCGTCAGTCTTCCCTGAGGCAGGGGGATAGGTTTGGGTAAACTCTCAGACCTTCTTTGGTGATTCTCTGAATATTCAAGAGGTCCTGTGTTGTTCTAATGTCCACTGGGAGCGAGCAAAGCAGCTGACACGCTGCCAGACCGGTAAGAGCGATGCAGTTTAGAGGACTGATGCGTTCATAGCCTGTGGGAGAGAGGGTAGCAGGGAGCTCTGATGTTGCTGCTGCAGAACAGAGCCTGCACACCCTTTGTGTGTATGATTCACTGAGCCACGCTGCTATTGCATCTGGGGCAGCAGCTCAGCAGCCTTCAACAGAGACACAGAGGAGGATAGGAAGGGCAATGAGTAAAAGCAAATGAGCTATCCTTTATCCTTTGCTGCTCTTTCTGTACCCGCAGGCAAATAGTCATCATAAATAATCAAATATATGCAAAGCTAATTGTTGCAGTATTTACCAGCTTTGTGTCGCATTTCCCCAGTTGGTGTGGTTCCCTCTCAGGAATATACTGAAAGATTAAAAAAACCCCAACCAAATAAACGATCCACTAATTCCATTGCTTTTGCTAGTGAAAGCATCTGTAATTTATATTACTCAGATGAATTTCTGTTAAGTTCCTCTATAAACTGGAATTTGGCAGACTTTGCAAAATTTCATAATACATGTTCTTTTCCCACAGCTCTGTTCTGCTTGAGCCCATCTGAAAACAAACATCTCTGTGAAGTTATTATTAGACGAGGAAGAGGAGAAGTCACATGAAAGTGGTAGGAAAGGCAATGATAGACTTGAGAAGCTGCTTATTTAAAGCTTGTTTATGTGCAGAAATGGATGGTAGTTTAATGGATGAAGGTCTGTTATGTGTGAAGGTGGATTAAGGTGTGTTGAAGAAACTCTGAGGGCACTAGGAGACCTCCCCAAACTTTCTTTGGCAAATTTGTGGTACCTGATAAGGGAGAAAACACTCCAAATTTCATGAAATGGGGCATTGTAACAAAGAGATAGTACATGATGTTAGAGAAACACAATAAATTATTTGGGATTGTAATGGTGCCCTAAATAAATGGATGTGTGAAGACCTAATTCATCAGGTTTTTTGCTTAGCATAGGCAGTTCTCAGTGCCCTAACATGACTAAGGCTCTGAACTTTCCTGGGATGTAGGTAATGCTGAGGAAACAGTGCAATATAGATGCACCTGATGTGTCTAACCTGAGTACTTTAATTGCTGAATCAGTTGTGCATGAAGCTCAGCACAGGTGTGCCACCCAAGTACCTCCCTGTCTTCTGAGGATTGTTTTGGGCTCGAGGCCAATGGCTGATCTGGTTGGTGTGAGCTTTCTCAGGTACGTCATGCAGTATTGCTGGCAGGCTATGATTGTCAGTGTATCCTGAAGCAAGTGTTTCTGTGATGCAAGGTGTCTTTTTTTGAGGTAGACAAGGATGTTAGTACTCTGGGGAATATTACTTGGGGGGGGGAAGAGGAAGAGATGTTTTCTGGCCAGTTTTAGGGATCTTTGAATGTCAGAACTTTGGTGTAAGGTTTTGTCTTTGGAAAAAATAAGGACCTGATGACAATTAGAATGGAAACACTTGTTAACATAGTGATAGTGGCTGTAAATATTTGAAAACCTTGAGCTCAATAGACTGTGCTAGAAATCACAAGATTTTAATAGGACCAGGTTTTTTTTTATTTGCCTCTTTTTTTCATCTTTTGAATCATGAGATATAACTTGGTTGTGGTTTTGAGCATTTATTTATCAGCATGAGGTTCAGCAATATTTATATAATTGTTTCAAATAGGAGGAAGTAAAAGTTTCCTGTTAATGTGTGAATCTGGAAGTTCTAATTTTGAGCAAATTAAACCTATTGTCACTGAGAAGTTGCTGGTTGGTGTCATGCCTGTGCATTTCAAGGTGCTTGAGAGGAGCTGAGTGCAGTTGCACGGGCAGCTGGTGTGAATAATGTTTCCCATTTAGTGTTCCTGCAATGTCCCAAGAGCCATATGGGTCTGGCTTTTTCCCCTTCTGTGTGATGAACAGACCTAAATAAGAGCAAGACTGCTGTTAAATGTTTGTTGATTAAAGGATGGCTTAAAACTTTTGTAGGTGAAAGCATAGGTGCTTCTGTCCTTCTTCATCTGTTTATCCTCTCATGTCTCTAAGGCAGCACTATGGTTTATTTCAAGCTTTTCTAAGCTTGTATGAAGAGTGTGAGGTTCAGAAAGTTGGGAAGAAATTGATGTCCTGGGAGTGTGGGTAGTGCTAGCTCCATAGCAATTTTAACTGAAGATGGGGGATTTGCCTTACCCCTTGGTTCTTGGAGCTGAACAGCAAGCAAACATACTGTCAAGTTCATCCTATAGCAACAGAAATGCAGCTCCAGTGGGTGATGATAGGTTTGGAGTTCGTCAGTAGGCTCAGCAGTTATATCCTCATCATGCTGGTTAGTTCAATGTCTGTACCCTCATTATACTAGCCAAGTATCCTGCTGTACCCCTGATTCATTCCCAGGCTGTGGGATGTTTCTTGAAACATTGAGCAGGGTATACCATCCGTAGCTGTCATGCCATTTCCTGGAATAGCTGTCATATTTTGTAGCTTTATTGATTTTTCAAGGGAGTCTTTGTGTTCAAGCCTTCTACTATCAGCATCAGGAGGCTGGTTTACTTTGTGTGTTAGTCTTCACAGATCTTATGTTCCCGTGGAAGTCAAAGGACATGGTGGCTTTAGCTCTCAGATCATGTGAATCCTTCACTGTGTGATCAACTTTCAAAAGGATTAAAAGAAATAGTCGATTAAAAAAAAAATTATAAAGAAATCTACCCCTTCACCCACCAAAAGAACAGAACCTTTGATACTGTATTTCTAGCTGTCTACTAAAGTCAAGTCCCTCATTTTGGGACTTGGGTGTATTCTGAATATTGTCAGGAAAATCCACCCAATTTTTAGTTCTATCGACTATTTCAGTAAAACCTGTTCCTACTCTACAAACTTTAAGAAAGCTTGTTCTGTAAAGTAGGGTGTACTTTTTTTCTGCCTTATACCTTGATAGATGTGCCATTAGCACATATACAACATTGTTATTTTAGAATCAATTATCAAGGTAAAAGTAGCTTTTTTTTGTGCTAGTGCTTTGGAATTTGGACCATGCTAGGTGAATGTGGGGGTCAGTAAATTGGTAGTTCATGTATCTGGTTCTAATGGTGGGGCTCAGTGAAAAGCAGTAGCATTCTTGAGAAATTTTCCTGGAGTTTTTCGGTAAACTTTGAAATGATTTTTTATCAGGAAAAATATCTAGAAACAGTCTTGTCTTCTGAAGAGAATGCAGTGAAAATGACAGTAGTTAGGCCAAAAAAAGTTGTTCTGCTGGAAGTGCAATCATGATGCCTCCTTATTAGCCAGATTTGCTGATGCTTGTGTTAGCCATTGACTGAGCTTCCTGATGGGGCTAAGTATCCCATGGTGTACCACAGTCCTGCAGCTTTCTTTTTTGATTTCCTTATTAACTTTGCTGATGGAGTGGGTGGATGTGGGAACATCCACTGTGTATACTCCTGAAGTCTCTATGTAGTACAACTTGCTTTCAAAGAGAAGCAATAAACTTAATATAGTAAATTACTGTATTTACAAAGATGTTCCTTAAGTAGGAGAGGGCTAGAGGTTTTTTTGCATTGTATTACAGGAATGTAATCTTGCATTCAGGATTTCTCTGTATGTGTAGTCTTGGTTTGTTACATGTTCCTGTGTGTGTTTAATCTGCAGAGGTTATGCCGAGAGACTGTTTAGGAAATCTTTCATAGTTTGTCAGCTAGGAGAGTGGCAATGGGCAGAAAACTGTAATGGTCAGGAGGGTGGATGTTCATCATCATTGTCAGGAGTCCTCTGTGTGTGCATGCACATCTGCATAGCTCTCTTGAGCAGATTTGAAAAGTCCTAAGGTGCTCTTCAGAAACCAAGCAACGGCTTTCACTTCAGACAGTTGTTTCCAGCAGATGTGATAGCAGGGCTGAGTGTTGAAAACATGGTTGTTCCAGGCTGTGTAGCTGACAGATGTTGTGGAATGGGTTGTTAAGGGTGTTCTTTGGGGAGCAACTGAAGATGTGTTCAAGCCTGGATAAGATATTCAACCAGATTCTTGTGACAGCAGGTAATAATGCAATATAGATGCAGGCAAACCCCTCTACAACAGACTGGGACTGTCAGCTGTCCTGGGTTTGTTGTATCACAAATCATGTATTGCATGCCTTGTTTTCAGATCTGATGGTTTTGAACTAGTACAGATGTGTAACAAAAATCTTGGGAGATAAAAAGCTGTGAATTTCCATTTAAATGTGGAGTGGTCCATAGCAGCATGGATATTTTTTTTTTTAATCAGAGAATAATTGTAGCAGTAGAAAAAATGCTTTTAGGGCTCCTGCATGGAAGAAATCTTCCTTTTTTATTTCCTTGACTTTAATCAGGGGGCAAATGATTCCTGCTTGATGCTTTGGGTCAGGTGTGATGCTTTTCAAAATATAAAGGTGTCTGGCTTTCCTTGCTGCTTGACATATAATTTAAAGAAAGCTGCAGAATTACACTAAGATGTGGTGCTTCTTTGTCCTTGGGTTTTATATCCAAGGTCACATGTTCCACCTGCAGAAGCAGGAGGATGCCTGAAGCTCAGAAGAACATTGCAGAGGAGCTGAAGGTCACAGAAAAGAAACAAAAGGAGTGGTGTGACAAGATGGTCATATATACATGCACACACATATATATATGAGCAGGAGACAGGATACATTTATTTGTTTATTTAATGCTCCAAGCCACCTAACATTTTTCTCATCTCAATCTGGGGCTATAAGAAAGTACTTATTACAGTACTTCAAAAACTGTTTTGTGAGCAACATATGGCACTAAATCATCTATAGCTAACTAAAGCTCAAGAAATGCTTGCAGCTCCCTTCTGCTGACCTCATAGGTAGTGCCACCTGGCAGTCCTGTCTGGAGAATACAGAATGAGGACTCAAGAAAATGTTCTTTAGTTACTATTCTTACTTAATAGTAGTAAAAAAATAAAGTTAAAAGGAGATAATCTGTTATGTCTTGTTCCTTTGTAAGTATGTAAACCATATTTATTTGAAGTAAGGATTAGCAACTAGCTGGCAAGGGAGTGAGAACTCTTTATCCTCCTCTTTATTTTTCCGTCCCTTAAAAGCTGTTCTTCTTGACATTTTGAATCCTGATTGCTGCTGTTCTGGGCGAAGCCTCAGATACAGTACATTCATTCTGTTTTATTTAGTGAGCTACACTAAATCAATGAAAGGCCTCATCATTAATACAGTCTAGCATTCATAGTTTCAAGAAATACATCAAGTCTGTTCAAGTCACCTTTGAGTGCCATTGATTGATAGAAGTCACAGGGTAGAGGAGGAGAAATTAATGAATTTCTCTTAATTTTTAAAAGACAGGAAAAAGCTGCAAGCTCTCCCAAGAATGTGCAAGGATTACCTATAAATCAGATTTGAATATTTAGCTGTCTTAATCTGCGCATTTTGGGTTGTGTGTTTATATGCATATAATGACTTTGCTGACAAGACTGAAAAAAGAGGCTATTCCTTTGGAGACTGTCTGTGGATAGCCCCTTGCCATTTCTTTAGTCTAAAGCTAACTCCATTCTTTTCCTTGTTGTCAGCTTCTTTGCATTCTTGGTGTGTAGTTACTTTGAAGATAGTTAGGATTGTGAGGGTGAGTATCCTCTGAGGTCAGTCTAAATCTTGTAGAATTGTGCTGCCTGGGTAGGTTTATATATTCATGCAGCTCATCAGTTCTCTGCAGATACAACACATGAGGTTTTGGAAGCAATTTGATGTTGTAAGCACAGCATTACTCTTGAGCTAATAAACTTTGCCTCTCAGCAAAGCTAATTGCCTTAGATAAAGCAGCGAACTGATAAGATTTCGTGGTCTCTGGTGCCTGAGCAAGCCTAGTCACTGTTAATGCTAGTATCTGCACTTCTAGTGTAGTGCAGTTAATACAGGAACAACATCTAGGCAGGACGCAGTATCTAGCATTCCCTGGTTCTCAGCTGAATAAATACACTTGAGTGCTGAAATTAAAAGCTTTGGCTCTCATGTCAAGAGGGTGGTTGGGTTGTTTTTGTACCCACCAGCGTTTCCTAAAGATGTCTAGTTTTCTTGTTCCAGAGTGCAAGGCAAGAAATGTCAGGCTGAACCTACTGAATATACTGAGGAGCTCTTCAGGCTATTTGTCTAGATCTAAAGATCTGTTTGAATGTGGAGGAGCCCTTTGGAGGTCAAATTGATTGCAGAATTGCTGATTTGTTGTATAACTGAAGATAATGTGCCTTCAGAGCTAGAATTTGCTATAAAATAGGTTTGTTCTTTCGCACTCTTAGGGTCATGGTTTTGGTCATGTTCTGGTTCCTGTTGTCATGCAAAAAGACAGTGTTTTGTTTTGCCAGACCTTTCTCACTGGGTCCACTAAGGGTATTTGTGGCTGTCTCATCTTGCACTGGCTTCCCTGCTCTGGCAGCTAGGGCTGTTTACTGGTATCTAGTTTGTAGTTATGCTTACGAGAACTTCACTGATTCCAGTGGGAGCTGCAGCTAGGGAAGGGTGCTCTGTTTGTCAGCTCCTTCTGTATCTTGTGCTGCTCTCTGAAATATGACTCTAGTCACTGTAGCCATCTGTGTGAAATATCTGACTTGCTTCCTTCAGTGTTTGTAAGTCCTCTGGCTTCTCAACAAATGTTTTCATTTGTTGAGAATGACTAAAGAATCTTGATTTTGTGTGTTCCTTTGTCTTCCATGGGATGAGTAAACAGAGTCTCCTTTACCAACCCTTTCATCAGTCATGCAAATGTGTTGTCAAGTAAATATCACAATCATTTGATTCAGCAAACAGAAAAGTCCCAATCTTTGTCATTAACTGGCATTTTAAGCTATTCTGCTGTCTGAAGTGAGTGTCATACCTGAGGTGTAATAATCGAATTGTGATAGGGATAACAGTATTCATGTTATGCTTCTCCCATGCCCACATAGCCTGCCAACTTTGCTTTGTTTTGTTTTGCCAGCTGTAATGGCCAGGAGTAAATTCAATTCATCTTGCATTACTAAGTGTCATGTAGTTCTCCTTTATTCACTATTTTATTGATGAACTTACAGCGCTGTTACAGACCTGGTTTCTGCTCTCCTGGCTGCTTGCTGAATGGAGTTGAAGTACAAGTTTTGCTAATCAGGCTTGTTTTCTCTAATGGAGAAAAAAGAATAATATGTTTCTTGAATTTTTTTCAAAGCTGATATGGCCTCATGATTCATTAAAGGGGATTCAGAAAGATGTTAACAATGGAAGAATTCTATCCATTATTTGCTGTGACACTCAGATTATTTCAATTTAGATAGTAGGGCAAAATTAATTTCTGGACTTGACATTTGTATTTTCGCAAGAAAGAACTGTTCACAAATCCTCATGGATTTTTTGGTCTCTCTCTGTGACACTTGAGGAAACAGTGCTGTTTTTAAAAGCCTTATAGATGTATTAGTAGTTATCTCTTTCCCATTAAAGATATGACTTGTTGCAACCTCTATTAGCAGTAAAGATTGTTATATGAAAGCAAGGAGATTAGGAAGTCCTACTTTTCAGCTCATTATTACATTTATTTAAAATAATTCATTGTTAATTATGTGCCAAATAAAAAACTGTCAGTCAGCACCTCTAACACTGACTTTCAAGTATTCTGAAATCAAACTGGAGGATGGCAAATATATACTATGCTTAAAACCCCCCACTAGATTTCAATGTCAGCTGTTCTGTCATATTGTTGTGTTCTGAACACTTCAAGAATATAAAAGTGGTCACATCTTTGTATATCTTTGCGTGATATCTTTCAAAGAAAATCATTTAAGACCCTGGAATACTACTGAAATGGGATTGTGAAGAGAGAGGACCCAACAGCCTCTGGAGCTGTGTGTGCAAAGCTGTGATCTTAATCTTGGAGGGAACCTGAAGAGTTCCAGATAAGTTTTCATTTTCTTTCCTCCCCTCCTTCTTGCTAGTCACTTAGCAGGTCAACAGGGTCTTTATCCTCCCCTCTCCGTTTTTCCTTGCTGCTTATTTATCTTTGCAGGACTAGACTGAACTTTTTCCTCGAAGTACTGCCAGGCACTTCTCTGCTGCTTCTCTCTTGTGATGGTTTGAATTTGACGACCTTCTGTCCTCTGTGTAGATGGCAAATAGCTTTGTACATTATTTCCCAGCCATTTTAGTAGGCCTTCATACATTTTTTTTGTGGACATTTGTAGAAACAGCTTGCATGCAAGGCAAGCTAGCTGTCCCTGAGCAGCTGGGTATTTATGACCCATTAACATGTGCTGAGTTTTGAGACTTTCTCAATGATGATACAGAGCTTGAGTTCTGATCACAAGGGAGGTATTTGCTGCCTCAGTGCTCAGCACTTCTGTGCAATTTTTTTATGCTTTGATGTCATATTAAGTGGTGTGTTGGAAAGTGTTTTCTGCTTACAGAATTGGACTTTTTGTGCTGCTATTATATGTAGTATCTCTGGCTGGAAACTTTAGTGTTCTTTGCATTAGCAGCTTATTCATCAAAGAAAATTTGAGACTATTTTTCTTGTGTTTCAGAAAGAAAGCCAATGATAGCTATGTAACTTAGGGTAACTGTCTGTAACCAGAGCCTTTGACAGCTTGACGTTCTAGTCTGCACTGCTACAAAATAGGTAGGAAGGAAAAAGGGTACAACACCTGCAGATGAAGAAACTGAAGGGATAGGGTCACTCACATGATTTTTCCAAGAAAGCTGATCAAGAAAGAGATGATGCCAACATTGACACTACCTTTTATCTTAACTGGTAAAGTCAAAATATTATTTTCTTTGGGACTGATGTATTCCTAAACTGTTTAACTTTAATTGACACGTATTCTTTGTGTTATGAACTCAGCTGTGAAGTCACCATGCTTAGTTCATGCTGACCTGTATGGTATCAATTTTTTCTTAATCAAATATTTTAAAATACTGTTTGTCAGTGGAAGAACTAAAAATGTATTCATCAAACATACTTCTAATTTTAAAGAAGTAGAATTGCGTGTGTTTTAAATGCCAGATCTTCAGGATCTTACTTCTTTCCCTTACCTGTCAAATTTGGGTGAATGCTCATTGAGCCACGGTGCAGCTTTTGGCATAGAAAACAGACAAGTAGTTGGGAGTTATTTATATTAGGAGCTGAGTAAGGTAGACAGGTGTTGCAGAGAATTTAGGTCAGACAAATACATTAAAAAAACAGAGATACTTTTCCGCCTAGTAAGGAAGGGGAGGAACAGATGGAGATCATGGAGTTAAAATGTCAGAGCACAAGGGTGAAATGAGTGTGTCAGGGTAGAAGTTAAATGAAAATGACTGCCATTGTCTGTATACCTGTGTGAGAAGTTAGAAAGCGAGAAGAGATGAACTCCTCTGCCCGTCATTACTGAGGCATGGCAGAGTGACAGAAGTTGATGGACATCCGTGATTCCTTACTCATGACTGCACATGGGATGAATTGGGTCGTAGATCTGAGCTGTTCCATGGTTCTTTAGAACCAGGAAAGGAGATGTGTGGCAGACATACTGGTGAGGCTGTGTTTTAATGCTGTCTCATGTGGTTACTCTGTCTTGCAACGTATGCATTCAAAGAAGCAGGGTTAAGTTTGCAGATCTAGCCCTAGGTTTTGCACCTTTGGAATATTGCAGTGCTGGCTTTATATTTAGTTAATACAGATTGCTGCTTTTCAGTAGGTTTGTAGTAAATGTATTGTGCAGAAGGCTATGTGGGAAAGCCTGAGCAAAAGTGCAGGA
>NW_008685277.1:139337-151186 GCF_000695815.1 Acanthisitta chloris
CATTATGTAATCAAGTTGCTGACAGTTTGTTTAATCAGTATTTCATTTTTACAGAGAGCTACTCTGCCTCTGCCATGGAGTTCAGTAAAGATGTTTTTGTTGTGAGGCTTTTGTCATTCTAGCGGGACACTGTTTTCCTTTTAGTAGATGAATTTGGAAAAAGTAGTTATTGTGAAAGATACCCTAGGGCATGAGATGGTAATTATTGGGAGATGCTGTCTTATACTTTTTTTCCAGGAGCATCGCATACTCTACTTTTCCATAATAGAGACTTACACAAAAAGAGTTGATTTATCTCCCTGTTGCATAGGGCATTCTGAAAGGTCTGTTTGCCTCTTTCATAGCAGGTCAAAAAACTTTACCGTAACAAACACAGTAAATAAGGAAAAGAATATGATCCCTCTAGATGCTTGAGAAAGCTATATTATGCTGTTTTCCCCTGATACATAAGGCTGGTGGGTTCTTAGGGCTAATTAATATGTATGTCTTCAGTCCTTAAAAACAAATAACAAAAAAAGCCAAAACCAAGCGAAAAACAAACAAACACACGCACAAAAAGGGAAAAGAATGCCCCAAACCAACCAAACAAAAACCAAGTCCCAAAATAATGTTTGACTGGAACTCTAGCTAAGACTGTCCATCACTATCTGAGACAGTCTGGTATCCTCACGGACATTTGAATAGTGTCCAGACACTGTTACTGCTCATGGCAGAAAGGCCCTGCAGTGTAGTATCACTCCTTGTTTATCTCTCCAGTTGGAAATAAGTTGCTATGGTTCACATGTAGCTAGCCTAGCAGCATGTTTCTGACAGAGTGGGGAGGGAGCCTGACATTAAATAATTGAAGAGCTGTGAAACAGGGATGGTGTTTGTCAGATAGCTGTTCTCTCTTACTTTCCTAAGACTGAGGGGTAAAAATGGGGGTCATGGAATCAAAATCACTAAAGTAGCAGATCACTGGAGCAATTATTTGGTGTCAGTCTTGTAATGCCACAACTTCCTCATGGTGTGTGACAGGGAAGGACGAGTAATTCTTTTGACAATCAGAAGGAGTGCAAATAAAGGTACAGTTTACTTGGAGACTGCAGGAAAATGCATTGTGGTCCATTTATTTGGGACAGAGGAGGTTTAACCTTCACTCCCCATGGATTCCTCAGTGAAACAAATTGCAATACAGCAGTAGAAGCAGTGGATGGAGAGGAGGGAAAAGAAAGCAGGGAGAAGTTATTGTCTGTCCCATGATCATCCATGCCATCTAAGAATAAATATTCTTAGAATTTAAAGCTAATAGGAATTAGTGTGGGATTGTGCCAGGCAGCTTGTGATGACAGCCAGGTGCACCTTTGAAGCCTTGTATGCAGAGACAGTGGGTCCTGCAGAGAAGGTTCATGGCAAGCTTGGCACAGCAAAGGTACTGTGCAGCTGTCCCTTCCTAAACACTCAGTAATAAGGGGTAAGGCACGTGGAAAAATGTCATTATTGATGCATGTGTGCTACTTCAGGTGATGTTCGTATCTTCTGACACAAGTTTGGGACTCTGCTGTAACATGGACTTTTCTCCATGTGTCTGTGTGAAAATAGGGCAGCTACACAAGCAGTGTATAGCATGGTGGATTCTTTTGTTTGCCCTCCGGAACTCAAAGAAATATGGAGGTTTGATGGCAAGGAAAAAGAGGAGGAAAATCAGATAACCTTTTATTATTGCATTATTCATATACACTTGAAACTGTAAAGGGTAATTTGCTGAACACAAACTCAGTTTCTGGGTAGTGTGTGAGTAACACAACAGCCAGAGGCAACTAGGTTGATGCCTCCAGGTAGCTATTCAAACATGAAATACAACCTTGACAGGTTTGGGGTTTTTTTTAACTGTAATTGAAGCATCATTTTCTAAATAGCTTTTCATTTGAATCAAGTGGGATCTTTTTGAATATTAAGCAGTCCTGATAGCAATGTTAATACTGCATAACATTTAGCAAACTAATATCTTCTAATGTGTCCATAAGAAAACAAAAGCAGTAATGATTTCTAATTACTATTTTGACTTAGTGACGATGGTTATAAAACCTGTGTGGCTCTAAAGAAAATATTTTAGGTACTAATGCAGTTTTCATGTCTTCAAATCCCTGAGAAATCCTTTGTATCGGTAGCCCACATGAGGTTATTTTTCATGCATATACTTATGCATAACTCAAACTGAATTTTAAGAAAAGTAAAGTAAAATGTTGTTGCAAGTGTGTACAGTATACTTGGTAGTCAGTTTCTGAGGCTGTAACAGGAAATACAGACAGGATCTTTGGAAAGAACTAACCTTTCTTCTGAAGTTGAATTCTTTTTTTGCCATTCAGTAAGAAATTATCATGCTGCTGTGGCTGAGAAAAACTCATGTACCTCAAATGGCCATTTGTGCTTTCAGGAAGGTAGATGGTGGGTACCTGTGTGTGAAAGGAAGGAAGAAGGGCTTTCCAACATTTATAGAGTATGCAGAGAGAGAGATACTCCACTTTTATCCAAGAACAAGAGCAAGGAGCAGTATATATGTTATGGAAAAGATAGGTGTAGCATTTCACAGGCAGAGTTGTCTGTTGCTAGGACCCTGTCAAGATGCCAGCCTCAGAGCCCGAGGAGAAGCAATGGAAAACTCATGACTTTTCACATATGTGTCATTGAGCAGGGTCTCATGTTTAAAGACATTAAAAGTGTTTCATGCTCTTGCCCCTAATGTTGTTTGCGCTTCATGCATGTCAATGTGTGATATCAGATAATGATACACTAAATTTAGTGTCATGTTTTAGTGTTTCTGTTATTATTCAGGAGTGGGTTATTCACTTGAAGATGTTAGAGAATTTCCCAAAAGGGAGGGGTTTTCAGTCCCTTAAGCAGATCACTTTTGATTCACATGAATTTTTAGGTTGTGCTAGGCAAGCCGTACTAGAAAGGAAGTCTCTGGCAGGTAGCAACACCATTTCCCCTCTTAAGGCCACCACAGGTTAGAAAAAACTCAGAATGGAAGTTCCTTATCTTCCTGTTTCAGTGAACCAGTGATGTATGTCTACCTCTGGGTGTGCTCTGTTTGGTCCAGTGGTGGTGACTGAAAGGTTGCAGTTAGGCTGAAGTCCTTGTCCTGTTTTACATACTCTGCTGTGGTGTGTTCTCTACAGCTCTCCTCTTGTGTCAGTTTAGGAGGAGAAAGGAGGAAGGGCGTGAGCAATGCTGGTAAGTGCCCATGATTACTTTTTCATAGAATCGTAGAATCAGCCAGGTTAGAAAAGACCATAAAGATCATTGAGTCCAACCCTACCATGGTTACTAGACCAGTGCACTAAGTGTCCAAGCCATGGTCTGCAGCTTTTCCAGGACTGTGCCATGGGAGATGGTGTCAAAGGCTTTGTTGAAGTCCAGGTAGACTAAATCCACACCCGTCCTCTCATCCACCAGGCAGGTCACCTGTCAGTGCACTAAGTGTCCAAGCCATGGGCTGCAGCTTTTCCAGGACTGTGCTATGGGAGATGGTGTCAAAGGCTTTGTTGAAGTCCAGGTAGACTAAATCCACACCCGTCCTCTCATCCACCAGGCAGGTCACCTGGTCATAAAAGGAGATCAGGTTGGTCAGACAGGACCTGCCCTTCCTCAACCCATGTTGGCTGGGTCTGACCCCTTGTCCATCCTGTAGGTGCTGTGTGATCACACTTAGGATGATCTGCTCTGTCTGGAATTTGGTTGATTTGTCCCTTCTAGTGCAGTGAGGCTTGTTCATGGTGTTATCTTTTCATGCTGTTTTTCATTAACATGTTGTGTCTGACTCCTAACAACCAGGATGCTTTTAGTGACAGATTCCTGGACATATATGCAGGGAGAAGCTATTTCAAATGGAGTGTAGCAAGAGTGAAATTTTGGTAGTTCGTAGTAGGAAACCTCTTTTTTTAAAAAAAAAAAAAAATCTGTAATATAGTGTTTGGAGGTAGGGACCACTATTGGGTTTCGTGGGAGTTTATGAGTGGGTTTTTGTTTGTTTTGGTTTTGTAGGTTTGGGGGTTTTTGTTTGTTTTGTATTGGTTTTCTTTTCTTGGATAGATGTATATTAGCAGGGTTTTTTTGTGATATTTTAAGAGACAGACAACCAACACATTCATGCTATATAAAGCAGTTTCTGAAATAACTATCACAGCTAACAAGAATTACTTTTCCAAGTTAGATTTTTTTTCCACTCTTACCTAAGTATAAACTAACCAAATAAGTGAACTGGACTCCCTTAGTATTTTGATTTGGAGAAGCCCGATAATATATCCTGAGTTGAATAAATTGGCTGACTGGATTCCGTAGAAAAGCATGGTGTCAGGATTGGAGTGATTGCCAAAACTGGCAGCTGAAGTTTTGGCTTGACTTGGTGATTATAGGGAAAAGTCAAGATTATATTTGGGTAGCCTTGAGAGAGGAAAATGCAGGGAAGTCCACAGGTTTTTTGAAATGTTGAAATGTAGTTTTAGTGGGTGCCTGAAGTTTGAGATGTCTGCTTGTTTCTTTAACTGTGCATCTCTTTATTTGATACCTGTCCATCAATAGCTTGTCCTCTGACCATCAGAAATGCATCCCTGCAAGTAGAACACAGCTTCATATTTTCATTTTCTGTGCAGATGAAATTCTCACTTCCATGAAATTGCATACCAGTGCTTAGAGTGCAATACTTTACATTTAAATAACCATGTGCTTGTGCTTGCTGACCTGTGTTGCCACAGTCATGGTCTCAGGGTTTTGTTATGAGTTAGCTACACTGCTAGGCTGTGAGTTCTTGTGGTGTGTTGCCTTCAGTGTATATATCTCTCTGTCTATACACTTGCTCTCTATATTTCTGGATAGTGAGAAGAAATGGCCTTGAGCCATGACACAGCAGTTGCTCAGGGACACTTGCTCTTAACTAAGCCATAGAGGGAGGACTATGCCTGTGTGTGTTGCCCAGTGCTCTACAGAAAGTATGACCTGAAATGATTTCAGGGAAACGGGATGTTAGGTTTGGGGTTTTTTTGGGAGGATTGCTTTTTTTTTTTTTTTCCCCTGGGAGGAGAAAGCCCTGAAGCATGCTCACTGCTGCTGTAAATACTCTCTCAGCTGCCCTGTTGTAAATTAATTGGACTCCTTCTGGACACGAGAAAGCACATTTAATCAACACAAAACACGAGTTCACTATTGTTTTCTGTAACAGGAAGGGAAGAGGAGAAGGGGGTTTTGGTCCAAAATCCTTATTTAAATATAAATTTGGAAGCTGGTATCAGAGGTACTCTGGTGGCTTTTTTCTTTACTTCAGTTTTTGAAATCTGTTCCTTTCTGTTAATGTTGAATGTACCTTCAAAATTATTTTCAAAATTTTAGCAGCCCCTCAGTTCCCAATGTTTGACAGATAGTTTAAACTGGTTTGTTACAAGTTTATTCTAGGTGTTCCCTAAGTGTAATAGAATATATTATTCCTGCATATTTGGAGTGTGTGTTTCCCTGGTTGTGAATTGTTTTGCTTGTGAGCAATGGAGGCTTTTGCAACCAGCTCTGAAAGCATGTGAGAGCTACAGTGTGGAATTGGAGAGGTTGTGTTCAGTTCTGTCTTCAGGCATGAGTCATTCAAATCTCTCATCGAACACTGGATCCTTGTGAGGAGCCAGTATGCAAGTTATTCAAGGGCATTCAGCATTTGGTTTAAGGTGGTTTTAATGAATATTGTCAAATGTGTAAGTAGTAGCTTTTTCTAGAGAATACAGTTGGTTCCTTTTGTCTCTCAGACTCCCAGGATTTTTAAATCATGACCAAGAGTGTTATCACCTCTCATAGTTGGATGGTTGGTTGTGAGAAGGCAGCTGTGATGTCAGTGCAGTTTGGAGGTGCCTGTGTGTGTCTGAGCAGTGTCACTAATGGGCCTTTGTGAATTCCAGCAGAAGAAGCTGAAGCACTTGATGAACAAACTTCTAAGCTCTGGAAGAAGTTACTTCCTCTGCTGTAGGAGGCATATGGACCTTATTTTTCAGAGGTCATTTTCAGATGGCTGAACTAATGAATTGGCACATTGTCCTCCTTGGACTGTAGCTGATTGTCAGTTTGTGTCTGGGTGCTTCAGGATTGGTAATATGTCTAGAATTGCTAATGTGCAGTTCTTGTTTAAATAGTGGATTATTAAATGGACATTTTAATTCTCAGTCTCCTATTTTATACCTCAGTTTCCTGAAGTATTCCATACAATTTTGTTTTAATCAATAATTATAGATTCTATAAAGGTGCTGCTTGTGAATCATTTGCCATTCTGGGTGTGAGGTACAACAGCAGATGATGCTGATCCCTATACAGAGGGGCCAGCAAATCAAATTGCTGTTTGAATTTATAATGAAAACTCAATCTGTAAAGCTATCATGCAGCTGCAATTCTGATGAGCTTACTTCAGAAGTATCAGCTAAAAATGGTTCCTTAATGCCTACAATGGCTTCTGAGCCTCCTTACAAGCCCAGCTGCTGCAGTCCTGGGTTGGTGCCTTCCTAGCTAACAGATCTCTCAGACAGGTGTTTTTGCTGGCAGCATCACAGACTTGCTTCTTCCTTCTCTAAGCAGTCTCACAGTAGGCTCTGTTTCTTTAAAATCTGCCAGAAAAAGCTTCCTCCTTCCAGACTTAGTCTTTAATCAGTCCTGTGGCTCAGGCTGGCCCAAAGCAGCTGGGAGCTACACTTGTACGGTAACAGAGCTGCTTGGTCAGCAGGCACACATGGGTTGTAGATGGTACTATTATGGTGCTTGTAACACCTAGCAAACATTTTTTATCTTGAGCTGTCAACCTGACCTTTTCTAGGGTAATGTTTAGGTAGCTGGGATCACAAGCATAGATGCAGACCATCCTTGTTGAGTGTCAAGATGGCTTCTTGAAAACATCAGAGTGCTGGTGCTTCTAACAGACTACATTCTTGGTTTTTTTTCTTAACAGAAATAAGACGTACTGTACCTTGCCCTGCTTGCATAACAAATGAACTGTTTTGGCTGAAATTTCCATTAAACAAAATAAAAATGCTGAACTCTAGCATGGAAGACTTCAGCTTGAACAGTTTGACAAAGCTGCAAGCAACTGAAAACAGGGCTTTGTTATGGAAATACCTGGCAACTTTAATATTTGGCAGCACCGTCAGTCACACCTATTGTAACAGCAATATTGTCAAGTGCTTCCCGATTTATTATGTGCCATTGGGATGATGACCTGTTTAGGCAAACATTTTAATAAATCATCCTTGGGCAATTGACACAGATGACCAATACTGTGACACTTTTGAACACTTCTGAACAACAGATTTATGGTGAAACAGGGCTGGTGATTATGTAGGTAATAGAACAGAAAAAGTACATATTGATGGATTGTGTTCAAACCATGTTTCAGAGCATGCCCTTGGGCTCAGCACTCAAAGTTATTTTATTTGCTTTGACCTTTGTGTAGATTTTAGAAATGTTTGACTAACACCCTCATGTGACAATGTCATTAGGTATTTTGGGGAGACTTATGCAAATGCAGAGATATTCCTACATTATTCAAAATGCCTTAAGAGGTGCAGGCTTTCATGGAATATCAACTTACATTATTCAAAATGCCTTAAGAGGGAGGTGCAGGCTTTCATGGAATATCAACATGATGACCTTTGCTTCATGGCTCTGATAGCTAAAGAAATCTCATTATAGACACTGCAGTATAACTTCACTTTGACTCAGTGTCGTGTTTCTTTCTGAAAAAAGGATGAAAAATACAGCATGCTCAAAATGTAGTTCAGGCCATAAGGCTAAGATATTTTATCCTGTGGTTTTATGATAGTTTTCTTATTGCTGTGAGAAGTGTGTTTCAGGGAATAGCAGAGAGCATTTGTAACAGCTTTTTGAAAAGAGGACTAAAAGTGCTTGCAGTTCTGTAGGCATCCCCTGTGTTCCCTGTGTGGCTGGTAATTGCTAACCTAGCATAGATTAGCAGGGATATATTGCTAGGCATTGCTAACCTAGCCTGGATCACAGAACCACAGAATTGTTATGGTTGGAAGGGACCTCTGGGGATCATCTAGTCCTAGTCCAACCCCCCTGCAGGTTACACGAGCACATGTCCAGGTGGGTTTGGAATGTCTCGAGAGGGAGACTCCATGACCTCCCTGGGCAGCCTGTTCCAGTGCTCTGCCACCCTCAGTGTGAAAAAGTTCTTCCCCATCTTGAGGAAGAACTCCTCAAGAAACACCCCTCTCTGCTTTCTCGTCTGCCAGGTGAACACATTTCTTAACCTTGGGCAGCTAGAGCTGATGGGCCTGGAGGGGACAGAGGACATCACGAGCAGGCAGAGGGTGCTGGAGTGGCTGGAAGCACATGTCCCCAGTGAGCCAGGGACTGTGGCCAAGGAGGAGGGCTGGGCAGCTAACCTAAAGCTGGAAAACATAATTAGTCACCTTCACTGCCTGTGAAAACCTTCTCAGAAGAAATTAATAATATGACTTGTTCTGATGTTATGCCTTGGGTCACAGCTGTGCCAGCTGTTTAGTAGGGCTTCTGTGGTTGTAAGACCTCTGCTCAAATGAAGCATTATGTTCACTCCTGTCTGGATACTCGACCAGCTCTGTTATTTATTTACATTATCACCAGCCACATAAAAAATATATATATATAAGGTTTTTAATCTTTGAATTTATTTTGGAGTATAATAAAGGGAGCTGAGGAAGCTGGGGATCAGTCTGTGAGCACCGCCACAGTTTTGGAACTGCTTACTTTTCAGTCACTGAGAGTCCTGTAGTGTTACTGAGAACCTGGCCTGTGGGTTATATTGCTTGTAGCCCCAGAAAGTGCAGTTGAGATTTGGCCTTAGTTCTTAGTGCTTCCATCACAGGCCATATCTGATAAGGCACTATAGGACATAAGTCACAAGAGTCCCTTCATTTCCCCGGGTCTCTTTGACTTTGTGTGCTGCTGGGAGAGAAAATGGAGGCAAATGCAGGAGAACCAAAAGTACAGGTTGTCTTTTCCAGACACCAAACCCTTTTTCTTTGAACATGAAACAGCACCTATAGCTACCACTGCAAGGTCTCTTCTCTTACTACCCCTTGAAACCTGCTGGGGGGGTTCCGATACTGTGAAATAGTAAATACAGCTGTAGCACCAATAGACTATTATTTTGATAATACTTTATCACTTCCCAGTAATTGTTTCATAGTTCACAGTGCCAGCCAAGAGACAACGTGCTTCTTGCCATAAATATCTGTGTTTAAACCATGTGCGGCTCTGTCATGATGACAACAGTGGTCTCTCTGATATGCTGGGAAGGAAGAGCTGTAAGGTTTATTTGGGAGATGGATTAAAAATTAATGAACTTTTATTGTAAAAGGCTCTTGAATGGATTGATGTATCTGACCAAAGAAACCCCAAACCAAACCGTGTTACTTTAATATTTTTGAAGAATATTTAGGCATTTGCTATTATTTCCCTTTTTTTTGTGTTCTCTTTAGATCACTTCTATCTCTGTGAAAGGGCATCTTGGAAAGCAGTCATACCACGTAGATGTGTCTGGGAGCCAGGTGAAACTCTGTCTTATAGATTGACCTGTTATCCTGCTCTCTGAGATACTTCTGGTTTCCCCTGGTACCCTGGGGTTAAATTCCACTTTGAAATAAATGGCTGCAATCTGAATAGGTGCTAAACTGCATTCTGTTTTCCTTGCTTCTCTACAACAGTCAAACAGGAATGATAGTCTGCTTCCTGATGGCTGCTGTTGGGAGAGCTACAGGAGTTTCCAGCTCTGAAAATGGAGTGTGTTTGTCCTGCTGATGTTCCCTATTGCAGGGAGGGATACCTCATGGCCCTCCTCAGAATTCTGAGGCTGTCTGAAGGAGGAATATTTGGATTTTTTTGTAGATAATTTTTGCAGTTGTGTTGTTAAAGCGAACTGTATGGATACCAGAAAGCCTAATTAGGTGTCATCGTGCCCTTAAGACCTGATTAAATGAGAACAAATGGAAATGCTTATTTTAGTAGCTACCAGTCAGAGGAATATCTTTTGAAGATGTTTGAAAGTGTATTGAGAAATTAGTTGATAAAATGTTTTCCCTTTAAGATTTATGTAAGCACTGATTAACAGTTGCTGAGACTGAGCTGAAACTCATCCGTTCTGCCTTGTTTCTTTTCTCTCAGAAAAGACCTGGCAGAACAGGCAGATCTTAAACTCTGACAAGCAGGTCAGTGGATTCTTGGCCTTTGGGTGAATTGGCTAGGAAAAAACCCCAAACCAGTGTGAGTGGAGGGAGGGGGTAGGTCAGTGCTGGTTGCAGGAAGCAGCTGCAACAGTCACTGTTCCTGGCTCGGATGGAATGGCCCAGACACTTTAAAGTCCTGTCTCAGGAGCTTTTGTGAACTCAGTATCTTGCAAGCTGCTGCTGGTGATCCTTTAAACTACAAAGGCATTGGGGGAGTGACATGCTTTTGCTGTCAGAACTGGCAGTGCTTGGGTATTTCATTCTTGTTTCGGGAGCCCAATGGCTGCCAACCTGTGCTGTGTTGCTGCTTTGCTGCTCTTCACCTGAGGGCAATAGGAAGACTTTTATCCTCTTCCTTCTCATTTTTTCTTTACATACTAATTCTAGTACCTTCAAGTAGTCACAGATTGATGGCTCTTTACCTTCCTCTTACCCTTGCTGATGCACTTCCATGCAGCCCTGACCTACAGAGATCTATTGGAGAAGAAAAATGGCTCTTTTTTTTTTTTTCTCTCCGTATTCAGTTCTTGATGTCTGTGAGCAGAGAACCAAATGAAAACTGGTGTTACTTGCTGTAATAACACTGATCTTGTGAGAGACTTAACAAAATAGTCTTGCTGGACTGGCTTAAAGGAACAGGAGGTTGTATGAGAGAGCATATGCATGAGTTGAACACAGACATTTATGTAGCAGCCAGTGAGGGCCCTAAGCTACCCTTACTGCATATCCTGAGTTTTGAGCCCATGATTGCGTTTTAATGGAACTAATATCATATGAAATAGTGTTTTAAGGGTGTTGAAAATCTTTGCTTCAAGTAAGTGGAGATTGCAATTGTGTAGATGTTTTTTGAATCAAGATGAAAGAGTAGTTTGGTACTGTCACCTTTTGTTGGCTGTTGGTTCTCCAAAGCACTGCTTGTGCAAAGCCAGGGTTAGGCATAAGTGTGGGTGAAAGCTAAGGATATTGTGACACTCTGGGTGGGTACAGCTTAAAATGTGGTTGATATGAGTGAAGCTGTTAATCTGAAATACTTCTGTGTATACTGCTTCACTGACGACTTAGTTTACACACAGGCACCAAACCAGAGGACAATGGGGAGCACAGAACTTTTGCAATTATCTTTGAGAAACAGAACAGTGAGTAGGACTAGAGGAACTCTGTTTTGCCTTCTGGCTTCAGTGAGAGGGATGTAGGAAATGCACATTTCTCAGGGAGAACAAAGGAACAGAGGTGATAAGGGTACAAAAAGAACTGAGAGAGAGAGAATAAAAGGTTGACCTTGCCTGGAAAGTCTGGGGCAGGCAAAGGCAACAGGAGGAGACAAGCAAGTTGACAGAGCAGCATGGCTGCTTTGCTTTGCTGTCTGACCTGGTGGGTCTCATAACACGAATGAGGTGGGAAGACTTCAGGAGCCAAATTGTAATCTGCCCAGAGAATCCTGAGCTACCATCAGAAGGGACTTAACACAAGCCCAAATTTAGTTGCAAATAGAAAAAAAAAAAACCTGAGAAGAGTATAATAGAATCATAGAATTTAAGGGTTGGAATGGACCTTAGAGATCATCTAGTCCTAACCCTCCATGCCATGGACATGGAAACCTCCTCACTAGATCAGGTTGCT
>NW_008685277.1:151465-152958 GCF_000695815.1 Acanthisitta chloris
AGCCCCAACTCTCTCAGCCTGTCCTCATAGGGGAGATGCTCCAGTCCTCTTAGCAACTTTGTGGCCTCCTCTGGACTTGCTCCAACAGTTCCATGTCCTTCTTATGTTGAGGGCACCAGAACTGCACACAGTATTCCCGGTGGGGCCTCACAAGAGCAGAGTAGAGGGGAAAAATCTCCTCTGTTTGCAAATATGTTTTAGTAGCTAATAAGTAGCTAAAGGAGTGCAAACATTGCAGTCTGACTCATGCTGCATGACTGACTAGGATGTTTGTCAATCAAAATGTCTCAGCTTTTGGGTTTTTTTATGTTAAAGCATTTTTGGGGAAAAAAACCCTGAGTACAGAAGAGTTATTAAACTTTATTAAAACAACATTTTTTTAAATCCTTCACAAAAAAAAACTATATGCCTGTCGAAATGAAGGTAGTAAAAGAAGAAAATACAACTAGTTTCTCCAAGCCAACTGTATGTTTTCAAGTCAAGTAATTCTGCATTCTCTGTGTTCAAGATGTCTCTTTATATGACTGAGCTGAAGGTCTTTGAATTTCTTTAGATAAATGGTAATTTGATAAGTATTGTCATAAACTAGCAGGAAAGCATATTTGACAGTGGAGCTGTTTTATGCTGGAAGCAGATTGGTTTGGAAAATGCAAGTTCATTTAAGCTTACTGTCAGCTGTAAGAGGTTTTTGTAAAGGAGCTTTGTCAGGGAAGTTTCTTCATTCCTGAGTGAAATCTCTTGTCAAAAAAAAGAGGTTCTGTGAAAGAGAAAAGGATTTTCAGAAAGAAAATTCTCTGGTTATAATATGGGAACAGGAATCTGAAAGATAGGTTGTATTTCTAATTCTGCCACTGACTTCCTGTGTGGTCTTGGACAGACCACAAATGTCACCTTGTTTAGAACTATCCATAAAATCTGAACAGTTTTGTTTTTGGGTAGTTGTCTAAGAGCAATAGACCTGTGCTCTTCAGTGCTTTAAAACTGAGCGATTCACTCTAGGTGTGGAGAAGTTAGGAGATGAGTTCATGAACACTTAAAGGAAATACATAGGCCCAATTCTTTGCTAGATTTCCTGATATGAGAAGTGAGCAAATGCTGGTTTGGAGCTTGAGTTAGCAATCTGTGAGAAATTCTGGGACCTGGAAAGAGAGGCTGAAATTGGTAACTGAGTACAAACTTACAAAATTGCGATTGTAGAATCTCTGATATGTTTTATTTTAATCTCTTACACTGTTGTGTTTTGATAGAAAAGATTTGTGCATGAAGAAGACTGTTTGGGTCCAGCCTAAACATTCTGCCATTTTGCTCTTGCTCTAATGACAGTTCTTGGGACCTTTTATTAAGTGATAATGTGCGGAGGCGAGTCCAAGAATTCACTCATCAGGAAGCTTCTCAGCTTCAAAAGAACCAGAGGTTAGAAGAGCAGAGAACTGGCTTGTAGTCCCTCAATTTTTCATGCTTGTGGGAAAAGAATAGATTACTGCAGCTCTTCC
>NW_008685277.1:152970-160365 GCF_000695815.1 Acanthisitta chloris
GTATCAAATGAACTTGATGTTATTAATGACCTCCACTGAAAAGCTTTGCTGAATTACCATCTGTTAGCTCATGGCTGCCAAAACGGTACGATACTGGTGTGGCTCAATGTAAGGAGACAGTACATCTAGAATTATGTGACAGTGTGCAAGAGCTGGTGGCACTGACACTGGGAGTGACCCAGCTGGGGTGTATTGCTTTGTAGTGTTGTATATCTTTAATATTGAAGTGTCTTCTGCTATCAATAGCAATATTAGACTGGCCTATATAGGAACTAGTAAGATTTACAGGAATTACTATGGTGTTCCAGTTCTAGAGTTATTTACACCTTTGCTAAGGCAACCGGTGAAGTAAGTAGAGGAGTAAAACAAACAAACATAACTCAGTTTCTTTCTTCAGCATGAAAATGAAGGAGTAGAAAATTTAATGGTGAAGTAAGTAGAGGGGTAAAACAAAGAAACATAACTCAGTTTCTTTCTTCATCATGAAAATGAAGGAGTAGAAAATTTAAAAGTTTCACAATGCTTATGCTAACAAAAATTGTATGTTTCTTTAAATAAAATTCATTGTTCTATAATCTAAATAGGATTTTCTTTACCCTGTTGGCTGGAGACTTACTTTTTAATTTTTCTAGGAGTTTCTGTTAACTAAGCACTTCATTCTCTTTTGAAGAGAATGATGCTTCAGGCCAGAAATTAGTTTTAGTAGCCTGTGCCTGCTTCTACTTCCTACAGCATGCAGTTCTGGTGTCCTCAATGTAAGAAGGACATGGAACTGTTGAAGTGAGTCCAGAGGAGGGGCACAAGGTTGTTAAGAGTACTGGAGCATCTCCCCTATGAAGACAGGCTGAGGATGTTGGGGCTGTTCATTCTGGAGATGAGAAGGTTGCGTAGAGATCTCACAGTAGCCTTCCACTATCTGAAGGGCCTACAGGGAACCCAGGGAGGGACTCTTGGTTAGGAGCTGCAGTGCCAGGACAAGGGGTAATGGGTACAAATTGCAGGAGGGGAAATTTAGGCTAGATATTATGAAAAAGCGTTTTCCTGTGAGGGTGATGAGACACTGGAACAGGTTGCCCACAGAGATCATGGATGCCCCAACCCTGGCAGTGTTCAAGGCCTGGCTGGATGAAGCCTTGAGCAACCTGCTCTGGTGGGAGGTGTCCCTGCCCATGGGACTAGATGATCTGTAATGTCCATTCCAACCCCTAAAATTCTAGCCCTAAAATGATTCTATGGTATGATTCAATGGGAGAAACTTTCTGTGTACGGATAGGATGGGCCATGGTGTCAGTCCCCTGAAAGGCTGCTCCTGGTATAGCAGAAGTTAGTCCAGTGGCTTACTGTCAAAGATGTTTTACTTACCTATTTATTCAGTATGGAACCAGTGGAGAGAGCAGGGAGCTGGAGAAATATGCTGTCTTTGTCAAGTGGGAAAGTATGATTCAATGGGAGAAACTTTCTGTGTACGGATAGGATGGGCCATGGTGTCAGTCCCCTGAAAGGCTGCTCCTGGTATAGCAGAAGTTAGTCCAGTGGCTTACTGTCAAAGATGTTTTACTTACCTATTTATTCAGTATGGAACCAGTGGAGAGAGCAGGGAGCTGGAGAAATATGCTGTCTTTGTCAAGTGGGAAACAGCAAAATTTGCTGTCACCTTGAGTCGTCATTGTTCCATCATTCACAGATAACTTGTGAATTGATATTACAGAGTTGCAGAGTTAGAGAAGCGTATCCTTAGTTGGTAGTTCAGTCTTTTGGCTAGCCAGAGATGTTAGCAGCAGTTTTCCATTAAGATCGTTCATCATGTTCATGACACTAAACCTCAGAGATACTACTCCCCACTCGTCTTCTCCTCTCTCAGGCTGTACTGACTCCATGTAAAGCACTTACCCTCTGGATCCCGTCATCGATCATTTAATTGCTGAGAGGCAACAGGCATAAATTGATACATATAAGATTCCATCTGAAGCAAAAAAATTTTTTGCTGTGAGGGTGGTAAAAATTGGAACAGTTTGCTCAGAGAATTTGTGGTATTTCCATTTGTGGAGACATTTAAAACCCAAGCAGACATGCTGCTGGACAATCTTCTTTAGCAGAGCCTGCTTGAGCAGGGGAGTTGTGCTCGATGACCTCAAGAGGCCCCTTCCAGTGTCAGCAGGTCTATGATTCTGTGTCTGGCTCAACTGCATCCTTGAGATGAGAACTGCATGCAGTACACAAGGAGTGAGCATACAGAGATGTTATATCATGGAAGAATAACCTCTTATGTCTTGTTCTCAATGCAGTTTTCTCACCAGCAAGGTTTTCTGTCTGCTCAGTTTGTTCTCTGAGCTACTTTCGAAGTTCCTTGCTAGCAGCATAGCATTTGACTCCTTAAAAGTGTTCAGTAGAATTCCTAAACTGAGGTTTAACTGTTCATTCCCTTCTCCAGGTCACTGATGAAGATCCAGAGTAAAAACAGTCTCAACTCCAAAGGTTCTCCAAAGACCCCATTTCTTCATCCTGAAAAGTGATTGTTGGGCTTGAAGGCTTATCCTTTCCTTCTTATCATTTCATCTCAGAGAATCATATCTGAAAAAGCCTTTGTGATTCAGTCTTATGGCATCTTAGTTTTGTGTGGAAGCTTGCTTAAGGCTTTTTGAAAATCTAAACACATTACATCTGTAGGATCCTATTTGTCTGAGTGCTTACTGCCACCCCTGTAGAAGTTCAGTTGGTTGATGAAGCAGGATTGCCGTTTGCAGAAGCCATGGTGACTGCTTGACATGGACTCAGTTTCTCTGTGGGCTTTCTGGTCTTGCAGTTTATTATAGACTATATGTCATACTGTTTCTCAAAATAACTCTTCATTTGTTCCCGTGATGCTCTTTGGAGCCCTGTTTGGAGTCCTTTGTCAGTCCTCTAGTATAGCAGTTCTTCGTGGTTATCAGCTACAAACCTTGGCCAGCAGTTCTGCAGTTCCATGCTTGAGTTTCCTCACTCCTGGTGATGCACTAACTCCCAGTTTGTATATTTGGTTTAATACTTCCTTTGTAGTTGCTTTAAACTGACCTAACTCTGAGCTGTCTGCTGCAATGAATGTGTAAGGTGTGGGATCTCTCCAATACTGTCTGTAGTAGTAACTGACCAAAAAAAAGTGCATAGAGCTGCTTGGCTGTGGCCTCATCATTCCTGAGTGCCTGTTTTGTAACATAGGCATCAAGTAGTCCTACCAGTTCCCTTGCTGGCCTTCTACTTCTAGGGTAGTTAAGAGACTTTTTGGTTGTTAGTCTTGAGTATTTACAAGGCACTCCTCACATTCTTTTTCAGTTGCTCTATTTTCTGTGGTATTTCGTGGACTTTTCTGTTCTCCTACTTTGGACAAACTTTGTATTTTTTTTATATTGTACATTAATTTGAAATTATGCCATACAAAAATCTCTTGTTTATTGTTACAGTCATGGACAATAAGGTCTGTTGCAATCTTGGGCCACTCAGAATCAGGTGAGACCCTTTTTGGCATCCCCCCAACACATACTTTGTGTTATTATTGCCTTTGATTTGGGCAGCTAAAGTGCCAGTGCTCTGTGTGCCACTTGGGTGCAGCACGTCTGTGCTGGCTCTGGAATGAACAGCTGTTACTGTTGTGGTTGGTTACAAAATGAGCTTGTTATAATGAAATGGCTCAGTGCAGTTATGTTCATAGCATACAATAAAAGACAAATCCCTGGGAGCTGAGAAGCAGAGAAAATCTGAGAGCAGAGGATTGAAAAGTATTTCAGTTTAATTTTGTGCAAGTCCTGGACATCAAGTTGATACATCACACCTGTCTTTCACTCTCTTTAGTTTCATGGGCCCAAGTAGGCTAAAAATACCTCCTGATAAAACTGGAGTTTTCTGTGCTTCAACAGGTCAACAGTGATGGCTGTATAATAAAACTTAGTGTTAGCATATATGAAGAATCACTGTTAAGTGTCCAAACCCTGACTTTTTGAGGGAGCCTTTTAGATTTTATCTGCAGTAATGAACCCTGACTTCCCTAGTGTAGCAATTGAGAATGTATGAAGCCAAATTGAAAATCCTGATACTCTATGGGAAGAAGAAATCTAAATGACTTGGGTCAGGATCTGTGTGAGAAGAGAGCTGTGACAGACATGAAAGCTGTTTTAGGCAGAATGGCTGTTGAGCAAATGGAAGCATTAAGTTAGCCTCCAGTTGCTTTTCTTTTAGTTTTCAGTTGAGTTTTTTTGTCTGAGCTACATTACTTAAAAATTTACATGTCTACCACTTAGTGCATATACATAAGAGAGCACTATTTTAAGCAGAGAGTGAAAAATACACTTAGACCCCAGGGGCAGATTAGATGTCTTTCTGGGAAAAGTAACTCAGCTGGCACAAGTGAGGTAGACTGACTCCACCCTCACAAGACAGACCAGGCCCTAACCTTCTAAGGAACAATAAACACTATTGGATGCTTATCTCAAATGCTTAGCATCTCAAGGGGTTCTTGTGGAAATCAGGCATCAAATTAAAGAGCAGGTCTGGGTCTGGTTCTGACTTTGTGTAGTGACTAGCAAACTTGTCCAAGTTTTGTGTGCCACTGTTGGTATTTGGTGGTATTTTTAAATCTTCCTTATTTTCATTGAACTGCTTCTAGAGAAACCTTGTCTGGATCTGTTCATTCTAGCCCATTCAGATATTCTTCAGTGTTTTAAATGTCTGTGTGTGCCAAGTGAAGCACTTTGGAGTAGTGATCAGTGGTAGCAAATTTGGGTGCCGACTGATTAAGCAGTAGCCTCCTGGGTCCATCTGAGGTAAATTTATTCCCATGTTATCTTCTGGGGGAGCTGATGAATGGATGGATTCTTCTGGCATCTCTGCCAGAAAAGCTGGCACTCTAAGCACCTCTTCTGGGATCATGCAGCCTGTGTGAGATGGGGAGTGAGGTGGAGAAGCTTAAAGTCTTTCAGACTTTGAAATCCAGTGTGGGTCAGGGGGCAGGGGTTGATTGGTTTGCCTTTTTTTAATCTGCCATGTGTGCATGCATTGCAGAATAAAGCCTGCGTTTTTCTTGGACATGAAATTGGGGAAACAGCTTTTATCAGACCTTACATCTGTTGGTGCCCCAGGATATACAGACAGTAACTAATGCCAGGAAATCCAGAATGTGACAAAATACTGGCAAACTGTGTTTTATCCCATTTGTTTGTTTGACACTATGGTAGGAGTATCAATTAGCAGAACGACTGTGTTCTAGCCAAACGAAGGAAAAATTATGGTAAGCCAATGCTTGCAACGCTCTTTGCTCTTTTGAACGTGCCTACCCTGCAGTGAGGTGGTGTGTCTGATTAGCATGTAACATTTTAGATCCTTCTGTCTATTCCTTACAGCATGAGGCAGGCATGTTTCTCCCCAAACAGTGAATGGAAAAATCCTCTTGCCTGTTGGTGCATAACTGTCATGCATTCCATAGCTCTTGGTTGTTTTTGAAGAAACAGTGACAAAGCTGCTTCACCAAAAAGTGGGAACCTGGATTGGAAATACATTGCCTCTCAAAAGGAGTCTTTTCCTGCAAAGCTTCTGCAGGTGATATGAGGCATGGTTAGAGGGGTGGGCAAAACCTTTAGCCTGGGTGTCTCCCTTTACAGTGTGTTTGTTTTCCCTGAAAGCAGAGATGAGGGTGCCTGTCTGCCCACACTCCAGCAATACAGTCAATGACTTAAGGACCCAGAGCAGTCTGGAAGATGGGGTGGTAGTTTCCAGAACTCATTTTCTAGACATTGGTGTGTATGTGTGTGTAAAGAAGTAGCAAGAGTTTGATTTCTTTTTTTAATCAAACTTTTGGAGCTGTCTGTTTTAGAAACAGAAGCATTGTTAAGGAAGTACTGCTTATGATTCAATTGAAACAGCACAGATAGAATCAGGTTGCAACATGTGCATTGGGGCAGATAAGGGAGTGGGTACTGGGCTTAAAACTTCTTATTCTGAAACAATGAAATAAAATTACCTCCCAAATCCCATTCGTTATCCTGTATTTATGGCAGGTGGGGAATGTATGGAATGAAAATGTAATCTTGATTATTTTTTTTTCTCGTGGCAGAATAAAATACCTCAGAAACCCCTTCAATATTTGTTAGTCAAACACCATTTTTTAATACTTGATTTTTGCCTCACAGATTGATTCCCCTATCTGCACTAATCCCACAAGATTCCCCTATCTGCACTTTCTGGAATGAACAGAAAACTCTTGTACTTGTTGAATGGTGTATTGGCATTGACAGCCTCTAGAAAGAGCTTTGGAAAATGGGTACGTAATTTTTTCACATCTTGCCCCCTTTCCCCATCGGAGAATGCACAAATATAATCTTCGCTATAATCCTGCGGTCAGGTTTCTTGCATTTGGGAAAAGTAAGTCTTAAGGCAATGGGTTGAGCATAGGTATTGTGTCTGTTACCTGTGACAGGACAGGGTTAGAAAAGCCTATTTATGGACTATCAGATTATTTTTCTGCCTCTGAGGCACATGGCATTTTCCTGTCAGCTAGGGAAGGGTTGTAGCCATGTCTTAGCACTGCTGGTTTCCTCAGTCTTAAAACACAGAGGCATCCTTATATTAAAATAATAATAATAGTAGTGAAGTACAAGAAGAAAACACTAACAGGTAGTTACATACCTGCAAAATGATATGGGTGTCACTTCCCAAAGAATGTCATTGCTGGAGTTAGGGTCAGCCTGTTGTTCCTGGGCTGTTTGTCCTCTGCCAGGACTACATATGTCATTCATTCCTGGCTACTAGTGTTTTGAAAGCTACAGTTTTATCAAAGGTTTAACTTGTAGTTGATATACTGCACTTCAGGAAAATGTCTGACCTACTGCACAGGTATAAACTAACTCTGCAGTATGTGTACTATGGATTTTGTGATGGGAACAGAGCACTGTGATCTGCCAAACTGAAAACCTTGGACACTGACCCTTGGAGCTCTGAGTTTACCATTCTTGCAGCAGGAAAAGCAGTAAGCTCTGGAGAGTGTGTTCCCAGAAGGAGTTGGAAGTTCACAGTGTTTTCATTTAGGAGTTACAGGATGTGCTAGCTGCAGTGCAGTAGAGGAACACAGCTGAATAGTTGAAAATCAACAGTGCAAGCATGGAGATTTAATGTCTGTCTTGTCACTTTTCCTGCTAAGCGATAGTAAATGAGCAAAAAAATCACCAGCTTGCCAAGAGTTTGTAAGTAACTCATATAGCTGGTGATATGTAATTCTATGAGTATTCTCTCTGTGTTGCTTGAGAATCTGAATGGCTTTAAGAGGAAATGGAGGTTTCACAGCTTATTTTAGTATGTGATAATGTAAAATCAGATAAAAATCAATGACTTGTGTAGGAAGGCAAATAGAGCAAAGAAAGACCTTTAGAAAAA
>NW_008685277.1:160401-198800 GCF_000695815.1 Acanthisitta chloris
TTTAAAAATATATCTGTATACCTATGTGTTTTCTGTTTCAGTTTTTTGCAGGGTTCCTTTAACTGTGATAAAGCTTCTCCCATGCAAATGGGAAATCCATGGAATTAATGACCATTTAAACATTAAATTATGGTTCTTGTTCTCAAAGAAAAGCCTAAATTGTCTGGCATCTGTCATTTGAAGAGGGGAAACAAAACATTATATTGCTGGAAGGGAGTAAATCTTGGTTACTTAGATTAACTTACAATTTTTTTAAATTGATTTGTCCTTTCTTGATAGAGATGTGATGGTAGTACTTCTTTTCATGTCATAATTTGTGGATATTTAATTGAATGAATTCTCTTGATTGTTTGCAAGCAGGAGTATGCATGAATCATGCTCTTTTGCATAAAAAGTATTCTAATTATATATTGTCAAAACATAACTTAGATCAAAGCTCATCGAAAAAGCTTCTTCAGATATGAAGCTTTTGCCTAATGTGAGAAAAAAAGAGGAAAGGAATTGATGGGGAAAGATTAAATTTGCTCAGAGCCGAAGCAATCACTCAGTGTACAAGTTTTGCTTCCCTAGTGGCTGGACTAATCTGCTTTTGCCAGAATCATATTTTCCTGTTTTATCTTGAAGAGAGTAGTAAAACTGGAAAAAAGAAACCTAACAAAAAACCAACAACAACATGGAAATTCAGTTTAGATAGATGTTCAGAGTTTGAAAAAGTTATTCAGTCTAGATCAGTGTGGAGAGTAAAGATCTGCTATTGACAGATTCAGCTGTAGTGGGAGTATTGTTTGTATTACAGACAGGTAATTTTTCCATTTTTTTTGGACCAGTTGTTCTGTAACTGATGTTAGTCACAGGCATGACTTCTGCATCCGGTGGGAGGGAGAATCAGTCCCAGGAGAGGAGCCCAGCATGTCAGCATAGTGGATCCAGATACGAGGTTCACAGTCCTGGACTGGGCTGGAGCTCTCCTCTGATGCTACTTAGGTGTTCCTGAGGGTCTCTTCTGGGCCCTCCTGTAGTGACTGCAGGCCCTTCCCCCCTGGGGTCAGGCAGCGAATTCCCAGGCCTAACTCAGGTTTGTGCAGCACCTAGCCATAGGCTGTGCCATCTCTGTTGCTCTTCCTCTGCCACTCTGAAAGACTCTCTAGCTCTGGACAGGCTTTATTTCCATGTTCTGGTGATCAGGCCTGTTCTCTCCTTAATGCCACAGGTTCAATTTCATCTCATGTTGGCTTGAAACTGGCCTGTGATTTTTGGGCTGAAGGAAAGTGGGTGATGTGGGAAAGATAACAGCCAGACTGACTTTTATGGTCACAAGGAAAGCAAGAGTTCTGTTAAATATGTTAGGTATTTTCAAATGTAAATGTGTTTGGGCAATAGGATCCTTCATGGAAAGAGCATGAAAACTGAACAAACTGAGAGACAGCTGCTCTTCAGCCACTGTGTTTCCTCATGTTCAGTAAATAGTGAGGAGGATGATGTTTCCTTTGTATGGACAAAACAGTGCTCAAAGCAAGATGGGAATTTCTTAGCAGACTTGCAGGTTCTCATAATTTTTTCGTGGTAGCTTATACTAAAAACTTAAAATTGTACGCTAGGGAACAATCCCAATCAGTGCTGGCCCATCAAAATTTATCTCCAAGTTCTTATTGGTGATTCATTTATTATAATGATGGTGTTCTCCCACTTCTGATTGGAATGCAGGGGAAATAGCAGAATATGGGATTTCTGCAGGTTTTCTCATTGGCAAGCCATCACATCATGTCAGTTCCTGGTCCAAAAGCTCCAACTGGTCCACTGTCATGCTGGCAGCTGTTAGCTGGAGGCTAGCAATGACTAAAAGTGGATAGGTGAGGTGGATAGGTTTCTCAGACTACAAGGCCACCTGCCTATGTTGGCTGAGCTTCAAAATATCTGTGCCCAAAACAGGTGTGCCCTGGCTGCTGCAGGGAAATTTTACTGAAGATGGCAGAACTTCCTTGTATTTTCCCATTGGAACTGTTACTTTTTTTAAAAAAAGTATAAAAGCTAAAAGGCCTTCTTACTTTTTTAAAAAAAAAGTATAAAAGCTAAAAGGCCTTTCTTAAATGTGAACAAAACTGCAGTTTTCTTCAAAGTGGTGGAGTACATGTGTAGGCATCTGAGTGATTCTATTGTTTCCCTTGGAAGAAGAGGTATTGCCCAAGGTCTCGTTTAAAGTACTATTCTGGGGATCTTGCACCAGAAATAGTCTGGTGGCCCCTTCAGCTTTCTTTTAAAATCCCATGACTTGAGCGCCTACAAAAGAAAAGGAAATACTGATTCTTTCTCTTCTGTATGGCTTTTTCTAAATCTGTATTGAATGTAGGAAGGGTTGAGGCTTTGCTTTGAAATTTGCAAGCGAACTTTGATGGGAATTGTTTTGAAAGAGAATTTTCAGTAGTGTGATTTTTATTATTTTTATTTTAATCTCAAGTCAAATTTTGCAATGCTGAATGCTTTGCTGCTTTATCAATTTAATGATTCCAGTTTTCTGAATGTGGTGTTCAACACATCTGGTGTGCTTTTCAATCTATGGCTAAATCTCATGGTCGTCCTTTGAGACAGATAATTGCTGCTATTTATTTCACAGATGGGAGAAAAGAAAGCTGATCATTAAGGATTTGCTCAAAGTCTTGCAGGTAGAGAACCCATGTCTCTTGGGATTTTTGTTGGGGTTTTGGTTGTGTGACTTGGATGTTTTTAGGCCTTTGCTTGGCAAACAGTCA
This sequence comes from Acanthisitta chloris, assembly GCF_000695815.1. NCBI lineage: Eukaryota > Metazoa > Chordata > Aves > Passeriformes > Acanthisittidae > Acanthisitta > Acanthisitta chloris. The sequence goes on from NW_008685277.1 coordinate 163,149, forward strand.
GTGCAAGATGCTGCTGTTTTTCTCTCTGGCTTTAATCCAGGACAGTTCTACTTTTTTGAGGCATAACAAAACTTTTTAGAATATGAGTAATTATAGAATAAGAGGGAAAAACAGCCATTCAGCATCTGAATTTCTCTGTTGTCGTGCGCTCAATATAAGGTACCTGTAACAAATCTGCTGTACCTTTGGCATGTGGAGTAAGGATTGAAGTTTACTCCATCTAGAGTTCCATCACCTCTAGTGGCCAGTATTTGACTGCCACTGGCTTTTTGAGCCAGTGCCTGCAGCAGACAGCTGGGACACACTTCATCTTTCCAATTGCAAAAAGGAATAGGAAGTTAATCACTGAGTACCTGGGTAAATTTTGCAGGAAGTTGAAATTTAAATAAATTTAGGAGCTCTATCTTTGATATTTTTGCAATTACAAGCATTCATGATTGTTGTATGGAAGATGCAGGCAGATGTTTAGGTATTGTCTTAATGCTGGATGAGCAGATCTGGAATTGGAGATCTCATCTTCTATTCAGCTGCATCTGCATTTCTCAGTGGATATTAGGGCTAAGCCAGATCAGACTTGGCCGGTGAGTTGCTTGCTCTAAGCTCTCCTGAGTTCTGAAACACTGTGATTTGTGATAGCCTGTGTTTCAGTTTTTCCAGCTACATTTTGATTTTCCTGCCAACACTTTTTGCTCAGGCAGGTGCTGTGGGCTGTAAATATTTCACTGACACAGAGGAAGCCTGGCCAGAGCAGCTGCATGCTTGCATGGTGTTGTTGTTGCCTACCCTCTTTTGCTCTGTTGCAAAAAACATACGGATTTCTGTTCAGGAAATCTGAAGATAGTCTCACAGCCTAAAGATAGATGATCTGACTAGTGCTTTGCTATCTTTGCTCATTCAAAACTTTACGTTGTCAAATCTGAATTTGCAATTTAATCCTGTTTCTTATGCTATAACCAATTGGACACAGGGAACAGAGGATTCCCTTGCTCCTTGAAGCAGCCATTGATGAACATAAAAAGCGTTACTATGTTACTCCAGCAAAGAAAATTGCCATCTGCTCCTGAGTTGTGAGAGATTGTCTTTAAAACCAATTTCACATCCACACTTGTCTTTCTTACAGATCTAAGGCATAAATATCTGATGTCTCTTGCAACTGAAAAACTAAAATAAAACAATGCTCAAGGAAAATCTCTTTCATTGACCAAAGTGGGATCTACTGTATTAATTGCATGGCATATCTTTAAGATGAAGTAGAGAAGAATTCAATATTAGTTGAATGTTGCATGGTTATGTCACTAAATGGAGACCATACGTACACAGTCTCTTCCCTTGACAGACTTTTCAAATGTTTTAGGTGGTTGGTTGGAGAAGCAAAGCAGCTCCTGCTCTTTTCTCTGCTGGAATTAAGGTGCTCTTGCTCCCTTTTCTTTTGGAACAGAAACAGCCTTCTCAGCTGCAACTGGGGTGGTTTTTTTTCCTCTCAAAATATGAGCAGTCAGTTGTCATTGGCTTCACAGTAGTTCCAGGGTGAGGGACGGTATATCTTCCTTGTAAGACTGAACACTTCTCTGTGATACCAGTAGCAAAAGGTTATATTTCCCTGTGCCTGAAAGTGAGAAAATTTGTAGGGTATCATGAAGTTCTCCTTCAGAGTTATGCAGAAAACCACCTTGGTAGTTTCACCTTATGGAGATGAGTGTATGTCAAGCCTGCTCTATGCACACATCAGCTGTCTGTCTAAATAGGTTTGTGAATGCAGTGACAGTGTCCATGTGTGCAGACCAGTGGCCTGGTGGCCAGATACATGTCCAAAACCAATAGTAAGCCAATTGCTCTTCTAAACCTAGTGCTCCTAAGTACTGGCTTTCCATAATTAAGAGCTATTGGAAAGTGCTTTGCAGTGTAGTGTGAGACACAATTGATAAGGGTTTTATAGCTGTTTTATGTGTTTCCTGTGTTAAAACTTTACAAGGTAAAGCTAAAACCAAACATAATGAAAAGCTGAAATGAGGAAAATAAATGACTCCCTTTTCTAAACCTCAAGAGGTATTTTTTTGGTTTGTTTTACTATATTAGTGTTATTGGTCAGTTTTCTACCATGAATGTTACAGAAAGAGTCTAAGGACACATTTTCTGCTGTTACATGTTCTGCAACTCAACATCAGTGCAAATATATATATGCTTATCTGAGAATGAATCAGGCATAGATAAGAAGTGAAATTCTCCTAATACATTATTTATTCAGATAATTCTCTCTGTGTAGAAGAATCACATATTCCGTTTATCTTTGACAAACCTGAAAAGCATGCCAAATATCTCTGTATAAATCCCAGCAATCTAATACATTTTCATGTTATTTATTGAAAAAAATGAGAGAAACTGTTTCATCTTGTAAATAGGGTATATGGGTTAACTCCTGGGAGCAATGAATATTCAGAAGAAAAGATGTGACAAATGGATTTCATCCGTAGCCACACAAACCATCTTAATTGTATAGAAGTGCCTTTCTTTGAGGATTGAGAAACTGTTGTAAGCCACAGGAACTTCTAGAAGAAATCATGGAAACCCCATCACCAGTCATGGTTGGATGAACTGCTAGAAAGGATTCAAGTACACACGGTTGAAAGTGCAGTGAGAACTTGGGTCAAAGAAATGTGGTTCCCCAAAAGTGAAAATTTGCCATGGAAACAATATAGAATGACTAGTTCTGTAAAACACATGCAGACTATTGAACCTTAGGTAATTCAAAAATCACTTGTACCTCATGCTCCCTCAGCATCCAAGACCAGAGTAACCACAGTTGCCTCTATGGGTCACCAGCTTCTTCTCTCTGAGGCCTCTGAGCCAGATCTTGCCTAGCTTGTAACATTTGGCAGAATTTCAGAAGGGACTGTGCTGCATTTTGAAAGGTGCACTTATTTCTGTGGTTGGTGACCCTTTTGTGTCGCCTTTGTGTCCCAAAGGGACTCTTGTGCTCATCTTAGATCAAGAGGTTCACACACTACAGTGCAGTCTTGTCCCCTGAATCATCTTCTGTTCAACAGGCTCTTGAAGCACTCAGGATCTTTACCCACACAGTTGCTCCTTCTTTTCAGTTTGTTTCTTTTCATTCTTTCTCCTCCTTGCAGAGTTCCTCTGTTGTCTATATTCTGCTGCCTGCTGCTTCTCACACTTACTTACTTACCTTGCTGGTGTTTTTACACAGCAGGTAAGTTACCAGCATCTGTTCCAGGCTTCCAGATGTTGGGGTTTTTTTGTTTCCCTTGTGCATCAAGGCTTCTCACCACCTTTAAGTCACTTCTCTAGTCTTTCCCACCTGAACTACAAAACCATGATAAAAAAAAGGAAAGAATGCTTGCCCTTAGCAGTATGAAATCTTTGTCTTGGCATTAATTTGCTTTCTACTAGGGGCAGAAGATTGTTGAGGGGTTTATTTATTTTTATTCACTATGTGTTTAATGAAAAGGGGAAAGAGGTCTTTTCAGAGGAAGTGCAAGGTGATGAATAACATGCACTAGCTATTCCTGAACTGCACAGAGAATCTTAGAGAATGAATATGGTATGTAGTCCATTCTCACCCTCAGCCCCAAATTCAGCATGAATTCAGATCTACAGCATCTCTGGCTAATGTAATATTGGGGAACTCCCCTTACTACTCTCCCCTTTCCTCCTTGTTGCACTAAGCAATTTGAATTCGGTCTGAGGGAGGAAAAAAAAATCCTGCTTCTTTCCTTCTATGAGCTTAGATGGCATCAGATTGATTCCATAACTGATATAAATTAGTATGCTGATGATGCTACCTGCACGTGTGTTGCCTACAGTGAGTGTAGTTGGCAGGTTGTCACTGGGCATTTATGACTTGGTAGTGCAAGCTAACCAATAAAGTCAAGTAAAAAAATTTGTTAGGAGCTTTGTTGACAAAAGGTGCAGTTTCAAGTCAGCAAAAACACCTATGAATTGGGTGAAACTATGACACAGTCTCATCTGCAGAAAAAAATGACTAGAAGGGTGAGGAAATGAGGTTGTGATGTCTCCTTCTTGGGACATACTCGAAACCTGCCTGGATCTGATCCTGTGCAACTGATTCTAGGTGAACCTGCTTTAGCAAGAGGGTTTGACAAGATGATCTGTAGAGGTCCCTTCCAGCCCAAAGCATTCTGTGATTTTTCTATTTTTTCTTAATAGAAAGTTCTAATAAACATTTCTATATTTTCTTAATAGAAAGTTCTAATAAACATAATTTTAAGAAAAGGAAAAGCATTTCCAAAGGAAATAAAATGTTGTGTTTCAACCCAAGCCAAATATTTTCCATTTTTTTTTATGTCAGTTGAAAATGAAAAATATTTCTTTTGGGTCATCCTGAAACTGACTTCCAGACTCTACACTCTCACATTGCAGCTACTCAAACAAGAAGTCAATTTGTTTTATAGTTCCAGTGCTGAGTATCCTGAAATTCACTTGTCTTGATTAATTCAAGGATTAAACATTTTAAAACACACTTTTGGAAAATTATTGCATGTAGTCTTAGTCATGTTCTTTGTGAAAGACCTTTAGATTGTTCTAATATACTGGCTGGCTAAAATATTTCTGTTGACATAGAAAAATAAATGGAAGCTGCTTTTGTTTGATTTTTTTTTTTAACAAAACCAGGTTCAGTTTGTATATGCAGACACTGTTGTAAGCTTGATTGGCTATCTGTGTTTATGATTTGTTGCATGCTGTTGAGACCATTGAATTATGTTCTGGAAGTTCAGGGAGTCAGTTCTGCAGTTGGCTTAGAGTGCTAAGAGGGCGGTGCTATGTCTACCCCTAGGATGTCACAGGCATGGTCATATGTCTGCCAGATCACAGGTCATCCAGCACAGAAAAGCTACTGATGATGTTTGGGAGTCAGGGGCTCTGAGTGTTGTTTGCATTGCTGATCTTAATTGCAGGAACATCTTCCTGGGTAAGAAATGAATCAATGCAGCATCGCAGTCCATAAGTGCGTGTTTTTGTGAAACAAAGCATCTTGTCTTATTTCTGCTGTTGTAATTGATTCTGAAGAGCTCATAACTCCTAGTGAGATGATAAAAATAAGATCCCGAGGAGTTAGCTTGTTGGACTTTTGTTTGATAATAGAGGGGGAGCAGGGGAGACAGATGTATATTTTTTGCCTTTTTCAAACCATTTGCCTTTTTTGAATGTGTGTCAGGAATCAAGCTGACAAAACTCTGTGTACCATTGGAATCTAGAGTGACAGAATGAGGACGTGGGGATATTACTTTCTTAGGAGTATGAGACTGAAGTCATACAAGGTGCCAAATTAAGAAGTAGCTGTGTGGACTTGATCTGAATCTAGCTGATTTGGTACCTAGATACAGACTAGAGAGCTGTCATGTTTTAAATTCTTACTGTGGCTTCATCCTAAAATGCTGGTGCTTTAGGTTGTAGTCCTTTGCGCTTAAGCCCTTTGTTAAATAAAGGTTGTATTAACTTTAAATTGAAAGAGTTACTCTGAACACTGTAATGAGCAAACGAATCTGCTCTTCTCAAATTTCTTTGATCCTCGGCAAGAACCTTTGCTTCAAAGGATTTGTTTTGCTGACCTGGGGGGTTGAATTTGGAACTTATTTGACCTTGAAAATTCTTAAGTGGGTAGAGATGAAAAGTGGTAACATCTGTAATCTCTGTAGCAACTGTCACTTTTGCTGCCCAGCTGTTTGCAGCTGGCACTGGGCATCTTGCTGTGAAGTGACCTTATCGCCCTCTCTAACTCCCTGAAAGGAGGTTGGAGTCAGGTGGGGGTTGGTCTCTTCTCCCAGGCAACCAGCAGTAGGACAAGAGGGCACAGACTCAAGCGCTGCCAGGGGAGGTTTAGGTTGGATATTAGGAAGAGATTTTTTACAGAGAGAGTAATCAGGCATTGGAATGGGCTGCCCAGGGAGGTGGTGGATTCCCCATCCCTGGAGGTTTTCAAGATGAGACTGGATGTGGCACTTAGTGCCATGGTCTAGTAATGACGGTAGGGTTGGACTCGATGATCTTGAAGGTCTCTTCCAACCAGGTTGATTCTGTGAAATTCTGTGAAATTCTATGCAAGCAGCTCCTTGGCCTCATTCAGGCCTGTGTTGTCAGTGACCATGTATATGTGGTTTTGTATCCACTTGGAGCCCCTTGGTCCTATAATTTTACAAGGTGCTGGGTTAGAGCACTGAGTGAAAACCACAGTGTGACAAATCTTTGCCAGGAGAAACAATTGCATAGTTGTTTTGTTTTTTTTTCCATTTTCGTGGCAAGGTCACAGCACAGAACAAAATCAGTGATTTGGAGCTTGCTGTTTTCACAATCCATGGTACACAGATGAGTGTTAATTTTCCTGTGCTGGATAGCATTAGTATTGACTATAAGAATGAAATACTAATAATTTAGATCTAGAGTTAAAGCTAAAAATAAAACTGTGGAATCTTAACTTTGCCTTTAGCAAAGGGAAGGAAGGGAATGTAAGAAGGGGGGACAGGGTAAACTAGAAGGAAGGCCTGAGAAAGAAAATGGCAGAGAGGAGGTTTGGATAATGAGCTGCTGAAGCTTCAACTGTTCCCAAACATGATCCCATGTTACTTCATACTCATGTTTTCAGGTTTGTTGTGGAACATGACCTGTTCCGAAGGAGAAGCATCAGAGAGGCTGCTTTTGGGGAATGTTATAAGGCCACAGTTGCTGGGTAGATGCTGATGGTATGTTTCTTGGTGGACAAATGATTGCTAAAGATCCAGTCAACCTTATTCTTGTACTAGCTGCTTTTCCTGTATGTCTACCTGAGGATATTCCTACCACATGTTCAGCAGTTTCTTTTGTCTTTACGTTGGCACCAGCATGTGTTTCTGGAGGGTTTGCCATGTATGATACTTTCAATTTGAAATAACTCTTGAATTTACCATACTTGTCCAATAGAAGTATCTTGGGTGATGCATTGCACAAGTAACCCATTGTGAAGCCTGTAAAACATGTCAGTTACACTATCCTGCATCTTAATATCTGCAAGATAGGGCAAATCCTTTTTTTTTTTTTTTTTTTTTTTAAAATTTAGAAGAAATGTGTGGATGATATTGGTGAGGAGAACTGGTGGGTCATTGCTGCTGTATCCCATGGGTCAGTGCATAAAATATTGATATTAGCACATTCCTCTGGATTTTTCTGTTTTCATCTTCTGCAATTAGGATTTCTGCTTCTGTAAAGGATGAATTTTATACTTGAGTACACATGGCTTTTGGACACTGATGCTGGACTGCACATATAATTAGAGTCCTTCCAACTGTATATTTTTGTTCTGAGTTCTGGTGATTATTTAGTTAGTATGGCAGAGTTTACATGAAACTGTAGAGATTAAATTGATTTATTCTTCCTTGTTGGATATTGTGCGATTTTTGCACAATGTAAATTTTGTGTTCTGGACTGATTCCAATGAGAAGAGTAAGAATGATAAAATCGATGCTAGTGAGCTCCAGAGGCTTTATTACGGTTCTAGCATCCCACGATGCATGTCATGGCGATGTCTCTTCTTGCTGTAGTACAGAGCAATGCAGCAATAGGGAGAACAACCACAAAGATGTTTCCTATGCTTCTGCAGTCCCATGAAAGAAGTTGGAGTAAATACCACAGAGTGATGTTGAGAAACCTACAAAAGTGCCTTTGTGAACGTGGGGCTGTCATGTTAGAAGGCTGCCTGCATTTCTGTGGGAGGTGGAGAACACCGTGGGTCTTAGCTTCTGTGGTAATAATGAAAATGGATGTGACGGCTGCATGCCATCCTCTGAACTGAGGAAATCCTGCTTGGACCAGTTATAGTAGCCTGGGGGCACCTTTGCACTAAGAATGCTTCTTCTGCACTTAACGTGCTTTGTTGTCTCAGTGAATAAAGTCAGACTGTGGAAGACCTTCTGGAGCACTGGGAGCAGTGATGGTCCATTGAGAGTCTTGCACATTCAGCAGCTTCAAACTTCTAAGTAATGACACAGGGCTGGGATCTGGAAATAGCTCCTGCTGTTGGATGAAGCCCCAGTTCAAACTTTAGGAACTACTGGTCTAGAGGTATTTACTGGTTTTCCATATAAAGTGATTATTTTTTTAAGTGTCGTATTATTACGTTCTGACTTTTCAGCAGTCTCCTTTCTCAAATTGTTCAATTTTCCAGCTGGAAGTACTGAGCCTTTTCTTTTCCTTCCTGATATCTGCAGTAGGGGTTTTTCCCTTTCTTTCCTGATTTTAGGCTATCTCTGCTTTTTGCTACTTTTTACTGCATTTATACATTATCTCCTTCAATTTTCTTCTATCTTTTTGAAGCATACTGAATTTTAATGAACATGCAAATTAACATTAGCCTTCCCTGTGTACTTGCTGGCCTGCTGCAGTTCTCTTTGTGCCCTCTTGACATTTTAAGCTTTACATCCAGATGGTGCTGGCTAGAAAAGGGAATTTCTCTCCCATGCAATTTTCATGGGGAGGAAAATATTCTTCTAGCCTGTGGAGGGAAGAGGTTGGAATAAGAAATTATTTTGGTACAAAATTGGATCAAATGCTTACAGAAATAATATTTTGAATGTAGTTTAAATATTTGTGAGGAGAAACCCAGTGAAAGAGTTCAGTTGAAGGAGAAAGCAATTTTTTTGTTTGAAGCCATTCCCTAGGCAGCTGGCTTCCTAGGCCATTAGGGTGTTCAAGGTTATGGGCACTGCAGGAACCTGGTTTCCAGCCTGGTAGGCAGCTGGCAGAATGTGAGTTTTCCCAAAATTTTAAGTCAGCTTTATTTACAGTAAATGCATAGTAATGTTTTTGCCTGTTTAAAATAGTGGTTGCTTTAGAAGTCAGTGCTCTAAATTGCCCATAGATCACTGTAAGGAATGCTGACATGTAAAGAGTTGTCTGGAAAGCTGTAGTATTTTTCTGGTAAAATGATGCCAACCCTTAAATTTTCTGCCTAACATTTTTTTCTGCACTAGACATGCCCAGGTTTACCTTAGCTCTGTCTTAAAACAGAAAGTTTAGGTGAGACTACCATGAGAATTCATCAGTAAAGCATCAGTACCCACCCATGTGCTGTGATCAAACTTACCAAAAGGTTATAGTTGACAATTTTATATTTGTAGATGGAAAATGTAGCAGGATCATGAAGCTTTTAAATTAAGCAAACCATATTTTATTGGAAGGTCAAAGATCTTTCAAATTTCCTGAGACACTGAGCATCCTTGTGGGCCACCACAGAGGATCCTGCTCTTTTGCTTGTTATTTAACAAGCAGTAATATTTTCAAAACTGCTTCATGCCCAGCAAAACAGAAGGCTGGTTTTGAAGTGGCTCTTACTGCTGCTGCTAGCAGAGTAACTACAGCAGCACACTGCTGGGTTTGCAGAACAAGAAATTGTTTGCCCATGTGTGGCAAACAGCACTGGAGATAACTAAGGGCTGTACACCACTCTGTGTGTGCTAATCTTCCACAGAGTGTGTCCTGTGCATCTAAATGCTTTAAAAGGCTCTGATTATGGTGAATTCCCCTTACATCCTTCATTGACCTTGATTAATCTGAGGAAGATTAAGCTGACAATAAAAAGCATTCAAAAGAGGCAGCAAGGACCCGTTAACTAACTATTGCAGCACTTGCCTGAAGATGAAAAGCCATAGTGTGTTAGGGTTTTTGTGCTTTTGTTTTTCCAGGGAGCTAACTGTCCTTCTGAACTCTCCATGAGGATCCTTGGCATAGCTCCAACTAGTTCTCGTGCTCTCCCTGTCATTTTCTTGCCATTGTGAAGTAGACTCTGCCTTTAAAGCACTCACCAGGATGACAAGCCCTTCCTCGTGGCTGAATTTAATGTTCTTCTCCAAATAGTATCTTACTTCATCTACAAGTTTTGTCAGTTTATTGCAAAAATATAGATGCTTTAGGAATAGTGCAGCCTTTGAAATGCTTAGATATTTTTTTTCTTAAGAGCCCATGTTACTTGTTTTTGTCTTTGAAAATCATTCTTTTGTAATTCTTGAACTTTTAAGTAGCTTCTGGTCCTGTTCAAGTTGTAAGCAAATCTTAATGTATTGTTATTATGCTACACCTGACTTCAACTTTGTTTACAAGACCAAGATGAGGCTGTTAGTTTTGTCTGAAAACTTTTGCATTTTCACTGTACTTTTGGAAGTGCAGGCTTAGCAGTGAGGATGAACTCACGCAAAACTGAATTTCCTAGAACAATTTTTTCTCCACCTGCTTGCATTTATCTGTTATAAAAGTGTTCTTGATTTTGACACTTAACCAAATGGGTGAAGGGGAGGGAGTATATCCTATCTTATAATACAACATTAACATTGAAAGGAGAGTTGCTCTCTTTGGCAAATAGAACTATATTTGCAGCATCTAATAGTATTTTTAACTTTGCAAATAATATGATTATCTAAGAAAACATTACTCTTGCGATGTTTGCTCTATTTAATAGTAGAGCCACAACAGAGAGTCTCTTCTTACAAAGACAGTACTAAGGCCCACCTATAGCAGGATGCTCTGCCTTTGAATAGGGTAAAACAACTTAATAAGTACCCTATTTGCAAAGCTGTCAGTGGTAAATGGAGAAGGGGCATCATGCTGGTTTTGGTGTAGGAATGATGCTGAAACCAGTCTGACTCATTAACCCACCCCAAAGATAAACGTCCTGAGAGTGAGATGAAGATATGGAAAAACTGGTAAAGGAATAAACAAATGATACTACTGATAACGTACCTAAAGCTGCTGAGCTGACACAGCTGGCCTGGAGACATCTGACTGACAGTCTGTCACTTTATTACTGTAAAAGCCCAGTCCCAGATTTTAGGGGTTGAGTCTTCCAACACACCTCTTCTTGGAGTGTGTGTGAGGATTCCTCCCTTGAGTAGGGACACCCCACAAGGTTATTCCTTGAGGCTGAGTGAAAGAGATTTGACCACAGTCATTGGTATGGGTGGCTAACATCAATCTCTACTCAATAATTATTTTTGCTAGCTTTAATACAATTGCTTTAATATTGCTTCAATATTGCTTTGTAGTGTACTAAATTATAATAGTTATAGCTTCTATACTGTGTAGGAAATAATTCTGATTAAAACCTTTTTGTCTAATCATTCTCATAATAAATCATATGTATATAAATATATCTGGTTTGCCATCCTTAATCGCTGCGGGACAAAGCTGTACAGAGGTTCAATTACATCTGTATCATCCTTTAGACATAAAACCATCGACAAAGTAGACATAAAACCATTGACAAAGTCTGGGGCTAAGATTGGATCCAGCTATACCTAGGCCCCTCTCTGAGAAGGAGTTTAGAAAGCAAGGGGGTCCTTTCTGCACCTCAGTACTCAGCAGGAGAGCTTCTCTAACAAACTTTGTCTGAAGCTCCCACTCTGCCTGTGACACCACTTGCAAAATGTGTGCATATGGCTGCTCTGTGCAGGTGTCTGATTCCACAGGGGATAGTACAGAGCTTTCTGTGCAGAGCCCTGTGCTTGCCAGCATGTCACCAAAGGTATTGAAATGGCTGTATAAACTGAGGATTCTTGTCAGCTGCCCTGTGACAGGTGGTGAGCCTGGAAAGCCAATCCCTCTGGTCAGGTTGTGTTCTTCTCATGTGCCTTGTGTTGAAAACAAGAACCGTAATTGCTTAGGTGCTGCCTTTCATCATCATCTGGCTTCATTTGTCCTACAGTACACCATACCACATGCTCCTGTAGAGCCAGGCATAACCCTAGCAAGAATACTTACAGCTTGCAAATCTCCTGTTCATCCCTAATTTGCATAGCAAATGATGGCAGGTTTTCCTGATGCTGAAGCTCAGTGATAACACATTTAGGCTTGGTTCTCTCTGTGTATGTGCAGCACTAAGCATATCACTGTGTTGTGACTGGTTTGCAACAACACATTTGCATATGAAGTTTTATTTATTTTATTTGTTTTGTTTTTAAATTCTCTGATGATATTTCATGGGAGGGCTAATTATTGCAATAAATTACAAAACTATTTAGAGAGAGATTTTGTGATACCAGTGAGATATGCTCAATATGCAAACAGTTTCTTTATAAATAAAGTGTGTGTGCTTTCAAACTTTCGTTTATCTGGAGAGGCAGTGCACGGGGGGCTATGCCAATTCCTCATTGAATTGGGAAATAAAAATCTTTGAATATTATTCTCATCGTATAACCAGGCTGAATGATAGCACAGGCTGTTATCTTCGATGAAAAAATTGATAAGTATGTGAAATTTGTGCCTGGTGGCAGCGGAGTATACAGTGTGTAGATTTAGTCATGACTTTGAAGTGTGTGCTCTGATTTGTAAGCTGATTGGATAATGCACTAGGTAATGTAGCAAAATAAAAACTCACAAAGAGTATTTCCTTCTTCATCCACAGAAGCCAGATGAGCTGTAAACAGTGGCACCCTGAGTCTCAAAAGCAAAAGAAATGCAAAGAACTGGCGAGTGGCCTGACATCAGCTTGAGGTGAACAACAAAGGAAAATGCTGCAATGATCAGCCTGGACTGGGAAATGAAGGATAAAAATGTCAGAATATGTGAAGACTTCTAAATCCCACTATTAAATGAAACTTTCTGGTGAGTTTTAAAATGGATGGTGCTTCTCAAATTATGAGTTCTGTGACTTTGTCACTTTCTTAAATTCCATCACTGGTTCTGTGATGTAGTGGTCTCTCAATAATTAAGGCAGTAGTCAGCTTTTCTTTATGAGCTGTTTTTCTTTTTTTTCTCCCCTTGATATATAGTGCTCAGAAATGGTTCTGCCAACTTCAGCTGTAAATCTCAAGTCCATGACAATGGAAGTAATTTTGTGAAACAAACAGCAGTGTGAAAGATATGATATTGACCATAAAAAAACCAAATTATGGTTAGAGTTCAGATGTCACAAATCTTAGTGAATGCAGAAGTGGAGTAAACAAAGTCATACGATGTCCATATGTCTTGGTTTGTTGGCTTTTTTTGGTCTTAAAAGTATGTTGTAGGTCTGTGGCAAACGTAAAAAGCTGCTGTGGATTTCAGATACAAACCTGGTGAATACCAAAGACCTGAATATTTGAAGGTTTGTTGTTCTGTGGTAGTTGAGCTTAATTGTATCTGTGGCTGGGTAGATGTTGGAATCCTAAAGTGGTTCATGCAGAAGCTTCAGTCGCAAGGGAGGCTGTTTGTCATAAACAGTAAGAGGGGTGTTGTCATGATCATAAAGCTAACAATGGCCCTCTCTGTCATACTTATTTACCCATTAGCTTGTGTTGGAAGTGTTTCTCTTTACCCTCTTTGCTGTCATGTGTGATCTCCTTCCTTGAACTTTCACAGAAAAGCACCATACTTCAATTCCTATTTGCTAATGAGGAGGTGAGAGGCATGTGTCCAGTTTATCTATGGAACAGAGTTTGCTTTCACTATGTTAAGGAGCTCTGACCTGGGCAGGAGGAAAGAAGTGGGAGAGGTTCCTGTACTCTGTAGGAAGTTAAAGTCCTGTCTGTCACTGACTTTTCTGGGGAGCTGCAACACTTGAGAGTCTGTGAGGAGTTTGGGCAGCAACTTAGTGATAAGTGGGATCAAGCTAATACACAAGTGACCCTTGGAACTTTTCTTCCCTGGAAGCAACAGGATGTGCAGATCGACAATGTCTCCATTCAGCCTCAGAGGCAAAATAATGTCCCTCGGAGATTGTAGATTGCCCAGAAACAGTGTATACTTATGTGAAGGACACAGACCATTCTAAAACTTTGGCCTTCTCCTAGTCTGAACAATATTGACCTGTACCTGAAGCACCGGAGATACTTGCTGCCTGCCCTTATAGCTCTTAGAAGTGTGCTGAGTTTGTAGCTCTAGACAAAGAACCTAGAGATCTTGACTTGCCTGCTGCAGTTGAAATATTGATTTGGATTTTCCCATTTCCTGTTGTCTTCTTTCTTACCAGCTTCCCATTGAAGTTTTACTTTGTTAACACTCATGTGTTAGATTCATTCTCTGCCTCTAAGAAGAGAAATATTGTGGATAAGCCTTACCCATCTAGTTTTGCAGTTTCCTCCCCCAGAGGAAGCTTGAGACAGTGTTTGTCACTTGAAACATCTAGAAAATGCATTTTTGCAATGGATATGCAACATTTACTGACCATGTTTCTTTGCTGGCAGATGGCTTAAGGTAAATGATAAAAATAAGCACCTGTGTAGAATCCTATTAAAGCATTTCTATACTTTCCAGAATTTGTCTTTGTAAAGACTTTCCATAACGTAAACTTTTCTTTTCAGTAGTCTATTTTGCTTTCTTTTAAAATAATAATTAAAAAGTTGTTTTCCCTGATGCTAGTGATATTTCATAGAATCAGTAAGGTTGGAGGAGACCTCTAACCTCTAAAATCGTCGAGTTCAACCATAACCTGCCACTCCACAGTAACCTGTAAACCCTAAACCATATCTTCCAGCATCAGATCCAGATGCCTCTTTAACACTTCCAGGGATGGTGGTGACTCCACCACCGCCCTGGGCAATCTATTCAATGCCTGACCACTCTAACAGTGAAAAACTTTTTCATAACATCTAATCTATCTTCCCCTGTCTCAGCTTATGACCGTTTCTTCTAGTCCCTTCACTGCAGGCATGGCAGAAGAGACCATCCCCCACCTCTGTACAGCCCCTTTCAGGTAGTTGTAGAGCGCCATGAGGTCACCCCGAGCCTCTTCTCAAGGCTAAACAAACCAAATTCCCTCAGCCCTTCCTCATGCAACATGTATTCTAGACCTCTGATGAGTCTCGTTGCCCTTTGCTGGACTCACTACAGTGCCTCAATTTCTTTCTAAAGTGAAGGGCCCAAAACTGAAAACAGTACTCAAGGTGTGGCCTCACCAATGCTGTGAAATGCCAAGTACAGGGGAATGATCCTAGTCCTGCTGACCACACTACTCTTGATACAGGCCAAGATGCCATTGGCCTTCTTGGCCACCTGGGCAAACTGTTGGCTTATATTAAGCCAGCTGTCAACCATCACTCCCACGTCTCTTTCTGACAAAGAGCTCTCAAGCCACTCCTCCCCCTGTCTGTAGCTCTTCATAAGCTTATTGTGTCCCAAGTGCAGCACTTGGCCTTATTGAACCTCATGCAGGTGTCCTCAGTCTGCCTATCAAGTCAGTCCAGGTTTCTCTGTAGAGCTTTCTTACCCTCAAGCAAATCAACACTCCCATCCAATTTAGTGTTGTCTGCAAATTTACTGAGGGTGCATTCAATCCCCAATTCCAGATCATTGTACAGAACTGCAATGATAGAACAAAAGGGGTAATGGATTTAGACTAAAGGAGGGGATGTTTAGAGGTTAGATATTAGAAAAAGTTTTTCCTGTGAGGGTGGTGAGATGCTGGCACAGGTTGCCCAAGGATGTGGTGGCTGCCCCAACCCTGTCAGTGTTCAAGGCCAGGCTGGATGAGGCATTGAGCAACCTGGTCTAGTGAGGTGTCGTCCCTGCCCATGGCATGGAGGGTTGGGACTAGATGATCTGTAAGGTCCATTTCAACCCTTAAATTCTGTGGTTGTATGATTCATTCTATCATCAATAAAAACGTTAAACAGGACTAGCCCCAGTACTGAGCCCTGGGGAACACCACTAGTGACTGGTCACAAATTGGATTTAGCTCCGTTAACCACAGCTCTCTGGGCCTGGCCATCCAGCCAGTTTTTTATGCATCAAAAAGTTCACCCATCCAAGCCATGAGCAGCCAGTTTTTCTAGAATTGTTTTGTGGGAGACAGAGCCTTGCTGAAGTCCAGATAGACCACATCCATAGCTGTCCCTTCATCCACTAAGCAGGTCACTTTGTCATAGAATGAGATCAGGTTGGTCAAGCAGGACTTTCCTTTCATAAATCCATGTTGGTTGGACTTGATCCCTTGTTGCCCTGCATGGTCTGTGTGATGGCACTCAGGATGATCTCCTCCATGACCTTGCCCAGAACTGAGCTTAGGCTTACTGGCCTGTAGTTCCCTGGGTCCTCCTTCCAACCCTTCTTAGAGATGGGTGTCATGTTTGCTAATTTCCAGCCAGCCAGAACTTCTCCAGTTATCCAGTCCTGCTGGTAGACAATTGCAAGTGGTTTAGTGAGTTCTTTTGACAGTTCCCTGGGGTGTATCTCTTCAGGGCCTATGGACTTGTGAGTGTCCAATGGGCATAGCAAGCCATTAACCATTTCCTCCTTGATTATGGGGGCTTCACTCATCTCCCCATCACCATCTTCCAGCTCTAGGAGTGAGTATCCTGAGGGCAACTGGTCTTGACATTAAAGACAGAGGCAAAGAAGGCATTAAGTACCTCTGTCTTTTCCTCATCCCCTGTCACCTTCTGCATTTATCAGCTGATGGACACACTCCTTGACACTCCTCTTGCTCCCAATGTATTTATAAAAGCTTCTTTTGTTTTCCTTTGACTTTAATGGCCAAATCAAGTTCCAGCTGGGCTTTGGCTGTCCTAATCTTCTCCCTACATGACCTCTCAGCATCCTTATAGTCTTCCCAGCTTGCCTGACCCTCCTGCCAGAGATGATAGGTTATCTTTTTTTTTTCTTAGGCTCCAGCCTAAGTTTTCTTTTTAACCAGGCTGGTCTTTTTACTCGATTTGGTTTTACCTTAACTGTTACTTTATGGTTCCATTTTAGTCCTGAGATAGATGAGAACAGAAAAGTTCGTACTGGATCATTGCAGCTGTCTGGATATTCAGAGGTGGTAATAAGATTAGCTTGCTCCTAACTATAGCCAAAGGGAAAATCAATGAGTGACTATGGCACATTTTCCTTGGGCATGGAAAATCAATGAAATATGCAAATAAATATTTCACTAACATGACCTGAAACCATGTGCACAGGAATGTGGGCCTAGAGGACATGATGAGAAAGTGAAGGACAAATTGTTGGACAGTGTATATTGACAGTTGTCTGTGTTGCAGAAGATGCAATATCAAGGGCATCAACAAAATAATCATTGAAAAAAAATAATCAGTGAGCAGGTAAATGCAGTTTTTGCAAAAGGTTGAATTGTAAATATTGTTCATCCAGGTTTTGAGCAGAAATAATTGGGGCATTACATTAAAAATGTAGTCATCAAACAATGCATGCATACGTACACACACACGAAGTAGTGTGGTAGCCAGGAAGAAAAGGTTCTTACCAGGAGACTTCTAGTCCTTTGTTGATGCCAGGGAGTCTGGCTGTGCCTGTGAAATAATAGGTAATGGTGGATTATGTATCACTAGCATAAAATATCTTTTTATGGGAGGAAGGAAGGATGAAGATGCAACAAAAACATGGTAACATAGTGTGAAGAAGTCTTGAAAATTTTGGGAACCCTAGAGGAGACTTAAAGTTTGATTGCAATAATCTTTGTCCTTTTACCTAAGTCCCTATGTGTGCCTTGGACTTGGGGAGTTATGGGCACCCCTGAGGAAACATTGGTGAATCCAGTGAGCCTCACAAATTCATGTACACTAGAAAGTGTGTCAAAGATTTGAATTCATGACAAGATTCTCCTGGTAAGCTCCTATCACTGTACCTGTCTGGTCTGAACATGCATTTTTCCAAATTCTACAGTTTTCTTCTTGATGGAGGCAAATGTTTGCCTCTGGCTTAGCTGTGACTGTATGCCTAATTAGCAATGCCATATTACATAGTATTGTTTGGGATGTGTATATACTGGCACTTTTTTCCTTTCTCCAGTGCTCTATATCAAAAACTTTTCTAGGCAGTTCTGAAGATTCCCACCAATTACAAACAGCTATGCCTAAATGGCCCCAGATTATTTTTTTGCTAGGTTCATAACATTACCAGTCTAAAGGCTATGGATTCATATGCAGATGTTCAGTGAGCAGCAGTTTATTTGATTTTGTGTGTGTGCTTTTTCTTCTGAGAGGTGCTTTCCTATCACTTGAGGAGAATGTGTCACTCTTCTGTCTTGCATTGCAAGGCAAATCAGATTGTACTCTTGTTTAGAAATGGTGAGATTTTGTGAGGGCAGTTAATTCAGGTATGGATTGTGGATTTATCACCAGATTGAATTCGCTTTAGTTCCATGTTTCTGAAGATGGGTTAATTTGGTATAGCTGTATTCTACCTCTTGTCAGTGCCTCCACGGTGATCAGGAACCATCAGAGTTCAGTAGGTATCCTTACAAGAAAAGGGGACAAGTGCTGCCATGGTCTCTTCTTGTTGAGGTGGTGCAGTAGACTTTGCAGTAGTTAGTGTAGGTCAGGCACAGGCTTATCCTGGTGTCAGCACACTGCAGTTAATGTGCAGTGACTTAATATTGGAAGCTGTCAAGTGCATGTGTCTTCCAGATTTTCTAGGACAGTAAAACCACTCCTGAAGTGTTTGATGGGTTGTTGTTTATGCACAGCTGCTTTCTGCAGGACTAGTTCACTCCTCCTGTGTCCAAGGTGGTCCGTGTTCCTAGACACAGTAGTATGGAGGTCAGTTTCTGAGGCAGCTTATCATTGCTGACAGCTGGAAATCAGATGTTCTGGGCATGTGTTTCTTGTATCTATGGATCATTGTAACGGTTTTTTTTCACAGACAGGCCTTCACTCATCAGACATCCCTTGCAAACCAAGTAGAATCGTTATCATCTGTCATAGGGAGAATCTGCTCAGTAATATTTGTTTTATAAATAGTTTGAAAAATATGACTGTGCTTAAAATGAGCTCTACAAAAACCTGAGACGCAAGTAATTTCAAAGCTGAACTTTTGAGCAAAACTGGGGTAAAGGTTTTATTTCTAATCTCTGTATCTGTGTCTCCTGTTCACCATAGGATCTAACTACCAGAGAGTGAGCTTAAAATTCTCATTTGGGGAGGCAAAAATAAGTACAGCAGGTAAGCAGCAAAACAGGAAGAATGGGAGCAGTTGTTTTTAGGAAAAGCTTTGCAGAAGAGGCAAGGCTGGCAGGTAGCAAGACTAAAAGAGAGGAGGTGATTTTTTAAGGCAGGAAGAAGGTCTTCTGGGACCTCAGCTAATGAAGCTGAGTTAGTGCAGGAACAGCTGCAAGAGGATAATGTAGATGGAAATACGCAACATTTTTTCACGGATACATCATAAGGCTGTTGATAGCATACCTCAAATTTTGTATAAAAGATTCCCTGAGGCGTTAAACTGGGAAGTACAGTGTCTTAATTTGTGAAAGGATTTCAGTAGTGTTAACCAGCAGTGCTCTGACCAGTTGAAATAAGCAAATGGTTCCTTACAGCTAAGGTGATCTGACATTAGTCTGAAGTGATGACTTCTAATTTATTTTTTCTTTCATTCTGACATCCAGTGGTTCTTGGAAAGGATTCTTCTGCAGGGGTTTGTGTTGCAGTTTCAGCTTGCCTCCTCATGTAGGATATTCACACTAGTGAATGCATTGTTTTTGTCCTTAATTGATTTTGTGGTGATTTGATGCTGTTAATGAAGTGCTGGCCAAACAGTCTTGGGTGCAGCTGTGAGAGCACTAGGGGAATCAAGATATTTTTGGTTTCCTCATTTGGCATTTCTTTTGGCATGGCTATGCTTCCTTCTAATTGTTTCACATCTAAAATTTTAGTTTAATTGTTCTATTTGGAAAAGTGGATTCATAAGCAAGAGTTTTTCCTCTAAAACCGTGTTTTTCTGCAGCGAATAGCATTGTGTCTGAGCAAAATTATCAAGAATGTCTTTTCATCATGCCAGGCTTGTGAAATGAAAACTCCAGGTTTTTCAGCTTTCTGTAAGTGAGGCAGAGACAGAGGGAGAGGTTAACATGCTGTAGATTCTTTTTCTAGACTGCAGAAAGAGCACAGCTGGAATAGGTGCTCGAACAGACTCCCTTTATATAGTTCTCTTGAGTAGTGCAAAGTGGAGAATGAGGATATGATGATCTTATATTTATAGCAAGAATTGCCTTTGCCTCATGTAGTGATGCCTTTGTCCATTAGGGAAAAAACCAATCTGTATGTGGGTAAATGCACTCATGCAGAAGAGCCCAACTGTGTGTTAATACCTGTCCAAACCCCAGATTATCTTGGTGATGGGAGTGTGGGCTGATTAAAATGGAAGCAGCAAAATGCTTTCTTGCATGGGGGATTTCCATAGAAACGAAGAAACTTGCACATGCTGTGAACAACAATGAAAGGTCTATGTGTTCACCACTTCATGCTGACTGTGTCAAGTTTGACCTGGTTTTAAGTCTAAGGGCTAGCAATATCTGAGTAACAGGTCTGGGTTTGGAGATTCAGCTGTCATTCCAGAATGTCAGTTGGGAACTGCCTGGTTAAGATCCATATCAAACCCTTATCTGAATGTAATGCTTAGTTTCATTGAAAAGTAATTATCATAGTCATAGAATCATAGCATACCTCTGGAAGGGACCACAAGGATCATTTGGTCCCAACTTTCTTGGCAAAAGCATGGTGTAGGCAGTGTGGCCCTGCACCCTGTCCATCTGAATCTTAAAAGTGTCTAATTTAGAGTAACCCACCACTTCCCAGGGAAGATTATTCCAATGGCTGATTGGTCATGTTATGAAAAATTTTCTTCTTGTGTTTAATTGGAATTTCCCCATGAGTAACTTGTACCCATTACCCTTCGTTTTTTCCATGTGACTCCTTGTAAAAAAGTAGCCCTCATCTTCTTTGTAGCCACCCTTTAAATACTGGAACATGATGATGAAGTCCTCCCTAAGCCTTCTTTTCTCAAGGCTGAACAAGCCCAGTTCTCTCAGCCTTTCCTCATATGACAGGTTTCCCACTCCCTTGATCAGCTTTGTGGCCCTTCCCTGGACTCTCTCCAGCCTGTCCACGACTCTTTTGAGAATTTGATATTTAGGGTTAACTAGAATGGAGTTTGCTGAGAAGGGAAGGTTTAAGTCAATACAGTAGTATGTGGCCATATTAGGGAGTTTGGGAGCTTGATGAGTTCTTCATGTTAACACTGGTGTGATGTGCCCATAGAGTGGAGAACTGTTGCGGTACAGTGGATGTCCTCCATGGGGCCAAGGAGATGGGAGGAAGGCTTGTAATGGAAAGGTAGTTTGAGAATGAGGCATTTGCAGACTGTGTCAGCAGGATCTGCCAGGAGGTGACTTTGAAATGGTGTCACGGGTAACACTGGGCAGAAAAGCAGGATGGGAGAGGAAATCTAGGATGTTTCTCTCAAGTGCCTCATTTTAAAAGCTAACAGCATGTTTTACATTGCAATATAGGTATATTGTTAGTTCAGTTTTCTCAATATTATGTATCTCAACAGATTACTTGGTATAGCCCTCATTTCTTGAGTGCTTGGTGTTGTGGTTCCACAATATGTTGTTTTGGATTGCAGACTGGTGTAAATGTTGCCATCCCTCATGGCAGATAGCCTTACCCTTCTGTCTTTAAGTATCTTTTTAGCTAGAGTGTAGCCATGTTGTGAACCTGCTCTGGAAACTCTCAAAAGTAATCTGTCAAAAGTACAGAGATGTTTTATCAGCTCATGACAGAACCACACAAATGCCATCCAAGCACAGCTAGCTTAGTGGGAGTGAATAATAAGGGGCAGACTGGGGGAGGGATCCTGACAGTACCTGAAGCCAGGATTGTTGTGAGAAGTTTTGTAATGGTATATCGTGGCTCTTGTCATGGGCAAAGAAAGTGTTATTTTGCAGATGGAAAGTGAAGCAAAATGGGGCTAAGGACTCCTCTATACCAGATAATTTTTTTTGGTGAATGGAACTGTGTTAACACTACTTTGCGTCAACAGACTTAAAGTGGGTTTTAATTCAGGAAGAGATATAAGCTGTACTACAAACATAAGCTCTAGTATCACTATATGCATCTTTGTACATTTTTAGTGCACTAGCAGCACTCTTTCAAAAATACAACCCTCACAGGAAGGGCCCAAACAACAGGCTGAAGACAGGAAGAAGACAGGCCAGTGCTGCCACTCGTCTGATTCACAAGCAAGCACTAACCATTGAACTATCCTCCTTAGCTATCAGATATGCAGTTTGAAAAAAAAGTAATGGAAGGAGTTTTAAAAGCAAAACCATTGATCACATGTCTGATCTCATTCAAAAGCTGTGAGAGTTAGGGTACAGGCTAAATTTAAAGTGCAGTGCCAGATTTCAAATAACTCCTTATGCAGGAAAGCCTTCTCTGGCTTTTGTGCCTTTGAAAATTTCTCCTTCAAATCTTAGGGTTTAAAAAGATAAACAAGCGAGGAAATTATGTATAATTTCCGTCAGCAACATAAATATGGTTAACTTCACCATAATCATAGCTTTGCAATTCAAAATATCTAATCTAGATAAGTTACAGCTATAAAAATTATGAAGCAACACAAGGTTTAGGTAGGATTATGGTTAAATTGGGCCCAAGTGAAAAGCATCCCCCTTGACAAGGGGTAGTCACAGTAATCTGTAACCTCTTAACCGTCTCTGACTGCAAGAAACTGCCAGTGTTGGAGAAACATCTGTTTACTATTAAAGCATATTAAATATAAACAGGAAAGATCTTTTCTGATTGAGTGGTTATAAAAACAGAACACAAATTAGTGTATGCGCTCCCTATGTGAGAGACTCAGTCTGTTAATGATAAATGATGTCATTGGATCAACAAGATAGTTGCCAGAAAATCTG
Organism: Acanthisitta chloris; assembly: GCF_000695815.1. NCBI lineage: Eukaryota > Metazoa > Chordata > Aves > Passeriformes > Acanthisittidae > Acanthisitta > Acanthisitta chloris. The sequence continues at coordinate 185,770 of NW_008685277.1, forward strand.
GGGATAGAGGGATATTTTAGCACCTTTCCTCCACAGCAGGCCCCAAGGGTGCAGGTCTTTGGGCAGCCTCCTGGTGGGCTGTGTCAGCTGGCTCTCACACACACACTGCTTGATCTCCATGCTGCCTCATAATCCCTGCTCAGATACAGGTCACTCTCTTCTCTGGAAAAGTGGACAAGCCCAAGCTGAATATTGCCTTTTAAAAATAGTAGTTATCAGTTTCATGTGAAATGAAGTATGTTTTCTTTGAGATTAATACTTCTTAGCCTTTGGACTACATGAAGTAGGAGACAAAGTAAAATGAGATGCTTGCCACACTAACACCTCTAGACCTTGCCTTTCAGCTTCCCTCTGTTGTATGTTCTGTGTAAAAGGCTGAGAAAACTCAGGATCTGAGTCATGAGGAGCTGCAAAAGAGAAGATTGTTTTTATGAAGAGCACTTCTGTTCATGCTTTTAAGCCAAGAGTGTCTGAGACTAGTTAACTTCTAGTCTAAAGGCTTCAATCCATGTTTTTCTGCATAGTTTACTGGTATTAAAATACATTTAGTGCAGAAATGAGGGACATAGGATTACAGCCTTACTTTGTTCTATGAATTCATGTAAAATGAATGTGAACTAGAAGGAAAATTATTTTGAATAGTGTGGGACAGATGTCTAGACAGCAAATAGCCTCAGAGAAAACTTTCAAGACACTTTAGGGGTGGATCTTGTGAACTGTGGGCCCAGAGTACACACGTGTGGCTGAATGAAGGTCAGGGAGGAAGAGGTCGTAAAGAGGGACAAGTCCTTCACTATGAAGGGATCTAACAAGCTTGTAGGACAGCATAAGAGCAGACAACGTAATCGTGGCAGTTCCTGAGTGACCGAGCAGGACTGCTGCTGTGCACTGCACTGGCTGCAGTGGCAGAGAGGCTTGCCAAACCTTCTGGCCAAAACAGAATAATATGAAATGAAACAATAAGCTACTGAGTTCCACTTGAAAGGCAGCTCTTTCCATAATGTCTGTGTTAAAAGAGTATTTAAAAACCTTCTGATATATGAAAGCACTGTGACAGTTCTAAAGCTATTACTATTGATGATTTTCAAAGAATCTGTATTACCTGCTTTTTTGAATGCACCACAGAAAAGAGTGAGAGAGAGAATCAGTTGTTGCAAACAGACCATATGGTAGAATGCTGTATGTACATCTGTAACAAGAAAGCTGTGATTTGAACAGTGCAAGTGGAGATAGTTTTTAGCTTAATCCAATCTAAGTACCTTTGTGTTAAAATGTTTGATGTCATTTCTTCAAAGGTTCTGCATATTCTGTAAGAACCTTACCTTTGGTGCAGTGACCATGGTATCTGTAACATCCCAGAGGAGCTCAGCAGCAGTCTGAAAAACGTAATGGCATCATCAGATAAAACATTAAATGGAGGATTGTGCTGGAATAGAGATAAAGCTAATGTGTGAAAGGCCAGTTTCTCTGCTCTTTGCACTGATATGAAGTCCCATTTCCTTTATGCTTCTCTGAATCTCAATTAGGTCTCTTCACTACCCAAAAGAAATGGAAGTCCGTTGTGAATCGCAATGGATCTGGCTGCCAGCATAGCAACACGTAGCTACATCTCTTCCATTTGTTTTGCATCTAGGTAGTTTCCTTCTAAATGAGGGCTGGAAGGATGCTGTATAATTTTAAATGTATTAGATTTTGTTGCCTAGCTATGCAAGAGAAGAGTGGCTGGTTGAACTCACTTCACGGAAAACTCACAAGCTGTGCCTTTGAAAGGACACAACTGAAGCAGCACTCACGTTTTGCATTCCAGATCGGAATTTGAGCCAAAGTTCAGAATTTCCTTGAATTTATGGCCATTCATCTAGATTTTAGAATTTTAAAAAGGAACAAAATTATTCTTTATTTTTTTCGGTAGGGTTATATCTTAAAACCTCTGTTACCTTTTTAATGCTTTTTTGAGAAAGAACAGTAATTTGTGAGATACCATGTTATGTTTTTTCCATTGCCCAGTGCTTAGGGAAAAAAAAAGGTCTTATTAGACAGCTAGGTTTGGATATTGAGCTGATCCTGTAATGCTCCTTCAATGGCATATGGTTTTTGTTCCAGAATAAAATTAACCCTTCTGCTTTTTCATGAGAGGGGAGGAATAATTACCATGCTTTGCTCTTTCTCATCAGCATGTTGGCCTGCTGCCCTGGCTTTTTACTACCAGGTATTACAGGCAAGAGTAACTTTGTTTTGTTTCTTGCTACCTTGTCCTTCAGACTCTGGTGTTTGCATGGTCATTTCACCTTGTATGTTAATGGCTCTGCTTTCTAAACCCCAGCTATCTTGCTTCCACTGTGCTGTTGTGTGCTGATGCTATACCATTAATCATTTTCACTTCTCCCACTACTTGGGTATTCATCAGATGCTTTGAAGCTTGCTTTATGTTGCTCTCTTCTTTGTGCTGTTTTTCAGTCTGATTCTTCAAGGACCTTTATACAAATATTAACAGATTGCTATCAAACACGTTGCAATCAAATTGTGAGCTTATGCTTTGACCAAGAGAAGTATAAATATATCATTTTTCCTTGTGGGACAGCTAAAAACTTTTTTTTTTGGTGTTGGTTAGTTCATTTTTTTCAAGTGAAGTGTTCTCACCTTCGTGTAGCATTAATGTGGTTAAGGTGCAGTGATAGTTGCTTTCTGTAGGTAGCTGTCTTTCCTAAATGCAGAGGCACGAAATTTAATGGACTGATGCAGTGAAATATTGGGGTGAGATATTTCACTGAATAGAGCAGTTCATTCACTTGACCTCACAGCAAATACCTGGGCAGTCAATGTTTTGGCTAGATCTGGCAGGTTCATACTGAAGGAATCAGTATAGTTTTTTTAAAAGGATTTAGGGGTTCAGTGTGTTGTTCATATTCAATGTGAGCTGAAAGATGCTAGAATTTTTTAAATTGCTTTATGGGAAATGAGTTGACAGCCTTTCTTATACGTCTGGCAGCAGGCTGGAAAGTAGGCATCAGGATCTTTTCAGCTGTCAGCCAGCCAGAGACCACCTTTCCCTGTGTAGGAGAGATAGGAAATAGACATTGGCATATCTTACTAGGATTTCAGCATCAGTCTTTGAAGGAAAGCTCTGTGGGTGTGAAGTAAAGCTCTACTATTCTGGCAAGGCTGTGCTGCCCAAGCACAGACAACCAGAAAAGTTTCTTTTTGGTTTACAATGAGCACAGCAAAACACTTTTGCTTGGGGAAACTGCTGTTTGTGGTAACCCTGCCCAGACTGAGTTATGTCTGCTTGTAAAATGGTGATTTATTGTTTGAGTTTTGGGGATTTTGGGGAAATAGTGACAATTGCAGTAGGATGTGGAGTGTAAAACCATAGTGGAACCCACAGGAAAAGAGTGGAGACAACACCTCAGCATTCACTTCCAGGCCACACAGTTCCTGTTTGTCTCAAAGCAGCCTGAAAAAGTCTAGCTGCCTGGGCTCTGGCAGGCTGAGATATCTAATGCTAGCCCAGAGCTCCTCATCATATCATGGTGCTTCAGCTGGTGCTCAGACGTGTTGCTTTCTTCTTCTTGGTCTCTCCAGCCTTCCCAACACCCCCAAAATGCCAGTGCCTTTAAAATATTGCAAGCACATACATATTTTAACAGATTACTAGGAGGTACTGGTCTGGCATGCTGCACTGTAAGACTGCCAAAGCAAATGTTGAGAAAGATTTTTATTTTTTTTAACGAGGTCTGAGAATGCTTTCTGTCTTCAATTTAGTTTTTGGGGGGCTTTTTTTGCATGTTTTTAGTGAGCTTTCACCACAAAAATCCTGATGTATTTCTTCTGACTTATGGTGTGCTGCAAAAGTATATCACATGGTTCTGTTCCAGGGAAAAAAGATAACCAACCCGAATCATAACAGCTAGACATATTTTATGTCTGTAGGCCTTTGACAAAGCATAGTCTTGATTCAGACCTCCATTCAACTCTGCATTTTACAATGTCCCTTTCTTGAGCCTTAGTCAAACCATGTTCCATCACACAAGACACAGTTACAAGTTAGGTGGCAATCATGATCTATCACATAGCTGACTGTGGGGTCCAAAACAGAAATTCTGTGGTGACCTATCACCCTCTGTTTCTCCTCTGCTGTTCTGCTGAGATGCCTGTCCACAGTCCAGCTCTTAAAATTTATGACCAGCTCCATCAACATGTTCTGTCCATGCTCCCACGGTGTCTAATGCTGTCTGCCTGTGGCATCTTTATCCTATACAGGACAAGGGGAGGAGTCATGCATTTTGACTCACCAAGTCAGTGGAGGACCCTGGAGATCATCTGCATCATTGTTTATGAATATTAGTCATTGATGTTTCCTGAGCTGAACCAACAGTTCCCCAGTCTGTGTTTGGCTCCCTGCTTAGTATGAACTCCTCTGTAGATACCTTGTACTTCCCAAGTTTGCACATTCCTCTCTATTTTGGAGCCTCTGTGCCTTATTTGTTCAGGAAAGTAGCTAATTAAAAAGTAGAATCACTTGTTTTTTCCCCTTTCTTTCCCATGTTTTGCTCCAGAATGTGATTTGTGGCCTGAAGTTCAACAGTTGAGAGCTTGCTCCTTGCATTTTTCGGTGAGTAGGGAGGGGAAGGACCCACAGCAGCTTTGGCTTCAGTGAGACAAAGGAGATGGAGAGGAGGTAATGCTCTCCATCACCTGTGAATGTGTGCAAGGGAGAGACACTCCATGTCAGACTGCTGTACTTGGTTCAGATATGGTTGCACTGTCAAGGCTATAGGTATGTATTCCTCCTTTGAGGAAGCACTGCTGTCCTGTATACACTCAGAGTAAGCCATTGAAAAGCAGAACACAATATACCCATAAACACCAGAACCAAGAGGTTTTTGGTTTGCTGTTCTGTGACTATAAACTTTAGCCAGTGTGGATAAGAGCTTCTTCCTTTGTGGATTTTCTGGTGTCTTAAACAGTACAAGTTTCCATTGCAAGTTTCCTTTGCTTGCGGGGCTTATAGAATATTTATCCTCTACTCAGGTGATTTTTTGGTTTTATTAAACCTGTAGAAACCTCAGTGATGTCTACTGGGCTGAAGTCACTCTTCTAGGTTCTGAAGTTACTGGTGGTAGAGATGAGTAAGAGAAGGAGCAGGAAGCTTAGAAGAAGAGGTAGAAAAAGGCAAAGATTATATCATCCTGATTTCCATGGCAAGACAGGTTAAGTGAAGAAAAAATAGCAGCTATTGCTTTTTTCCCCCCTGTATCTGCATCACTGTTTGAAAGGACTGTTTAAGTGTTTTCATGTACCTGTTGTTTCCACTTTGGAGATTCAGTACTGAGCCTCTGTGGCTTTGAGGAGGTTGGCAAGAAATAGATTGCTTGTGCTGAAGCTCTGGAAGGCAGTGATTGAATCAAGAGGTGGCCTCCAGTGAGGGACTCCTTTTCTACTTATCAGCAAATAAAAGCATGTGCACTGTAGCTGATAGAACCTTAAGTAGTGCCTTCAGAGCCATTCATCTCTTAGTGCCCAGAGCTGAACCTGAACAGCAAACTGCAGCTGTGATAGCAGAGAATGAGGGATGTGGCTCATGCCAGCACTGAAACATTGGTTCACTCACAGCTGAGGAGAAAGGCTGACGCTGCCAAGACATCCTGGGGTTGGGAGTGCCTTACCTAGAAGGTATTGATTTATCACTCATTGGGTTTCCAAAGTTTATTTTGTTTCCCACTGAGTCCTTTCCCCTCCACCTAAAATGCATTTTTGCTTTCTTGCCTTGTAATTGAAGGACTGTTGCTTGTAAAGACTTTTAATGAAAGTAGTTACGTCTCTCTGCATGAGACTCAAACCATGACTGCTCAAATAATAAGAGGAAACCCTAGATATCTGAAATTGGCCCCTCATGCTGCTGACAGAACTTGGCTAAAAGGTTTATTTTATTATTCTTTTGGTTCAGCAAACTAGGGAATTTGGAAATCAGTATTTTTAAAAGTGTCTTACTCTATTGGGAATCTGATAGATCCCACTCAGCTTTTTCTTTTAGAACTTTCTTTTTAAAGAAGCTAATAATTTAGATACCCAATTTGTTTCTGCATGGTGAGGTTATATAGTGGATGCCTTACTGCACCTCAGTAGCAGCTGCTCTCCTGTCTTTTTCTCCAGGACATGCTTTCTTAATGTTTAGAGGAAATTTTGGGAAAGAAGAAACAGCTTCTAGAGAAACTGTGAGAAGGAGGGGCGATTAAATTTTCTTCAATAAAACATGATAGCAGTGAGAGAAATTATTGTACCTACCTCTTTTAAAGGAAGAGAGGAACAATGGCTCGTTCTGTGCTCTATGGCTCTGCTGTGCCTGGGTAAATGCTGGAGCAAACCAGGAAAGCAAAGTATGGTGGTTCCAAACGGGGAAGTACCTCTTCATTTTGTTAGATACAGAGGAGCATCTGTTGCTTCTATCACCATTTCAGTGACTTTTGTAGACATACCTGGAGCTCAAATTTGTGGCCCATCCTTCTCTCTTAAGCCATGCTTTTTTGTTTATCTGTAGTTCTGTCTGTCTGCTGGTGACACTGGTCTTGTTTCTGTATGATTCCTGCTTTCAGAATTCCTCTGTGCAGTGCAACATTCAGCCAGCACTAGTATTTCCCTGATAAATGTTGTAGTAAAATCTTTGGAGACGACCCAGATTGCACAGGGTATTTGTCATCTTTGTATGCCACAGAACAATACAAGCAAAAGTGCCAACAGGTGTCCTTTAAGATGCTGGTCTTTCTGACAACTCTTTTCTAACAGTTGCAGAATGATCCCTCCTGCCCTTACAATGCCAAGCTGTCTGTATGCATCCTGGGGCTGTGACTCCACCAGGAATTTTAAATCTAAAATCCAAAAACTGCTGTAAGTTGACTGTAGCAGTGTAGGGACTGCTATAGAGGGGCAAGGCTTAAGTATGGATTTATTTTTTTTTCCCTAGCCAGTTCCTGAAGGCCTGTTATTCCTTGGCCAGTTTGTTGTTGCAGCCTGAGGACAGGCATCCTGCTATTCTCACAGATGGACAGAAGAGCAGGCTGGAGAGAGATTGGCATTGTGTGTGAGATGTTTCTGTTAGTGGATTGCAAGCTGGGATCTTTAAATAGTTATATGCTAGTTATGGTATGGATGAACATGTTATGAAAAGTGGAGACAAATGTTTATTCTAATGTGGTACCCAGATTTAATAAATCCTGACAGACAGCCAAATTACAGGAAGCTCTGAAACCATATACCCAAAGATCTGTGGTTACTGAATTACTTCAGAGAATTTTTTCAATATGAATCTCTCTTCCACACACCTCCTCCCTCCTTCAGTGCCCCCACAGGGATAAACTCAAGGCAAGCAGCACTTAGAAGGCTCTTTAGTTGAGAATTGCATTTGTGAGACACATTTTTATGTGGAGGACCTATAGCATTTCAGTGAAATAAAATGCCAAGTTAATAAAAGTGTGAAGAAAATTAATCTGCTGTGATTGAAAAAGCTGGGCTATATTTTCTTCAAGTGCACTACAGTCCAGAAAATTAGTTCTGCTTTGGAATAGATCTTCCTGGCCATAATGAAATTTGGGATGGACTTTTAAGATGTTCAGGGTCCTTTCCTAGCTTTTCAGCCTCCTATTCTTGTGCCACAACTGCCACAACTCATGACCTGGAAGAGCTACATTATGTTTTCTTTAGTGCAAATTGCTTCACTCACACCCCATTATGGGAATGGAATACAGGTGCGTTCAACAAACTGTTTCTCTTGGGATAATAACAGCCATTGGGGAGGGAGGGGTAAATGGTCTGTCTGTTTTGTTTGTGTCAAGGGTCATTCAGCTGTGTATGACACCAGCACTGTTTGGATGATGCTGTGGTTTCCTGGGAGAACTCAAGGTAACAGAACAATTGGCCTTCTGGTTGTGACTTGCACCCTGTGAACTGACACCCATGTTTTTTGCTTAGTTTGTGAAGAGGTACAGATTATATCTCCTGGTGAGTGATCTATCTTAATTGGGCATTAACTCTGATTCCTCAGTTTTCTTTGAAATGCTTATTACTTAAATGATGCACTGTCTTGTAGGTCTGGAGGACTCTGAGCTTTGGCCCAGTATTAAAGTAGTTGACTGCTTTGCTTTGTTTTATTTTCTCTTATGATGAGATTGGTCTTCCTGCTGTCACTGCACTTAGTCTCTGTAGTAGTAATGAAATATTTGTATGGTGGGAACTAGGTGGACATTGCTGTGCTGTGGAACATTGGAAAGGCTGACCTGAGTAAGCTGGCTCTGGAGTCAGAAGCCAGTGGTGGTGGGTCAGTGCCCAAGGCAATGATATTCCACCTGATACCTGCCCAGTTTAGGGAGTTCTAGGGCTATGCTCTTTGCGTCACCTTGACACATCTTCTGACCCCTGCATGCGTCCTAGAGCATCATAAGTGACAGCAGCAAGATCTAGGATACCCTGTATTTTGGGAATAAGAAGAGGTGGGCAGAGTTAGGTTAATTAAAGTAACTATTTGGGGACCTTCGAGACCAGAGCTCTGAGCACCTTGTCCTGATTTTTGGGAATAAGGAAACTGATTGGCTTTATCGTTGTAACCATTGCTTCCCTGATGGCAGTGCTACACCGTGTTTTAGGTTATGGGTTGCCTCTGTATGTTTCACATGTGACACGGAGAAACATTTACTGCTTCCCAGCAGGAGTTGCAATCTGTGTTCCACATTGCCCAAACGCTTGTTGGAAAATCACTGGAATTAAGTGTTTCTACTGCCTGACAGAACTGTAAGTGTGAAAGCCTCAGGTTTCTCTGTGCCACAGCTGTTGACAGTCACAGAGTTCGTAGCCTGCATTGTGGGGATGCACACCCTGACAATCCTCGTGTTTCAGTGCTGTGGGTTCAGATTGAGTCCTGGAGGAATAGTCCTGACCAAACCCTGCTGCAGGCAGAGGGCTGAAGTTCAGCTCTGGTTGAGGTATGTCCCAAATTTGTTTTCTGAGATTCTTACCTGGATTTAAGTGCCTGGGTCTCCTTGGCAATTACTTGGCATATATTTGTAGAAGACGAAAATCTTCAAGCTGCTTTCTATTCCTTCACATTTACCTCTTAAAATACTGCTATTATAACAAAGTAATTTAATGGCGTTTTGAAGCAATTACAAGTTCAGAAATTGAACTGCTAGAGGTGAATTTTTTACTTTACTATTAAATAGATTTACCAGTGTTATATCCCAGTCTCTGCTGAATAGCTTTGCTGTTCAGTCATTTCCCAGAGGAGAAGGTTCCAGCTGAGCTTTCCCAGGGGTGCAGGGGCCGGGCAGGTTGTGGTGGGTGTCAGCCCACCAGGTGAGCATGTTTGATGCCTCGAGCCTGGATAAACCCTACCAGTCTCTTTTCCCAGGCTTCCTGGCATGCAGCATAGGCACAGTGCTCTGTTCACTGTCTGTACATGCAAATCGATTCATGATACTGCTGCTGTGGTACCTCCCCAGCCCAGTGCAAACAGCAGTGTATCCCACAGCTCTGGAATTCAGTACAACGTGGAAAGGGAGACAAAGGCTTTGTGAAGGTTCCCAAACCATGCAGCAAGAACTGTGCAGTTGTGCATAAAGCAATAAAAAATGCTACCTCAGCCTCCGTTTCACTGGGGAATAGTAACTGACACTAGGCACAAGTTTTGCAGGATTCAGATTCCCTTTTGTGTGGCTTCAGGTCTGAATTGCATGTTTGAATGTCTGCTGACAGCTTTTTTTCTTACCTGATGTTGTAGGCAAACAGTCACCTCTCCATTTTTTCCTGTGCTACTCAACTTTCCATCGTTTGTTCAAGCATTGCCCCCCACCCCGTGTCCCCCACCCCCAAGTCTTTTGAGCTACTGTGGTCTCCAAGCCTGACTTCTGAGCCTTTGTTCTGTTTCTGTGGAAATATGATTCTTTCAGCTCCCTCCAGAGAAGTTAGGGAAAAACAGCTTTATCAAGGATATTGCTACTCTTTTGTTCTCCCCAGGTAGCATTGGTTCAGGCACTGATAATCTTTAATAATCAGCCTGTTTTGAGACAGAATTTCCTACACACTTCCCCCCGTCTCCAAAGTGTGTTGAGTAGCAGACAGAACACAGTAAAAGGTTTAAGAATAGAGACAGTTTATAAAGTCAAATTAAAATTCATGAATCGTACAAAGGTGGATTCCCCAAACTGTCTTTCACCCACAGTAATTATGAAAAAAATAGGGGATATTTATACACACAGTGTCTCTCCATAAGTAACAAGTTTCCATCATAATGAGATGTTAATTAAAGTTGGTTAGATTTCCAGGTGGTGTTGTTCTGATAAACTTAATATCAAAAAACAAAAAAAATTGTCATTTACAGTTGACTGATCTCGAGACATATTTAAAGCGATGCTTTTAATAATTGTTACCCTGTGGTATTCACTAGAGCTATATGATTATGTCTGTGAAAAAATATATAGTCTTATTATCAATAGTTAGTAAAAAAATGAAAATCCTGTATGCTTATTATGTCTTTTAGCTCAAGACTAAATCTTACAGAAATAAAACCCCAGGAGACCTGACTTTGTAATTCGGAATGTTATGCAAATGGAACAACCACAGTTAGAAGCAGAAGAAGCACGAACATGCTAAAAGAGTGAAAACACATTATAAATATGACCAATTGTAATTTGAGTAGAAGCTGCAGAAAAAGAATTAGGCACAATGAATCAGAACAATACTAAGAGCAATTAATAGTACAGGCTATGAAGATATTTTGGTAAGAAGTGCTTTTGAAAGCTCAAGGTTCTGAGAGAGGCTAGATTAATCTTTCAGATACTTCACAGGTGGCTTGTGACAGTGATATGCAAATGGATTTGTGCTGTTAGCAGAAGTTAAACTACTGATAGAATAAGGGATATATTTCCTGTGCCTGCTCCAGATGAGTTCACACAGAGCAGAAAGAGCAGCTGGCTGAGGAGATGTGCCCTGCCAGGCCTACATTAGATCTAGTTCATTATGTTCTGCAAGTAACCCAAAATGTAGTTGAGAGGGAATTAATACCCTGAGCCAAGTATCTTTCCATGCAAGGGAGAATTCATTGTATTAGATGAGGAACAGAGCAGTATGGGAAAGTCCCCTCTTGCAGTTCTTCAAGACATGTGAGATTTATGTGCAATTCACAGGACTGCAGTTGAAAAGTATATGGCCTTGCTAAGAGTGGGATCTACTGGGTGAATAAAACAAGTGGTGGAAATATCATCTGATTGCTTGCTAAAACTAGGTTCAGACCAAAAACTAATGGCAATAATTCAGGGAGCGGTCATGAGCATGGAGGAAGACTGAGGGAGAAAGCTGGACCTAAGGTACCCTTCATTTTTCTAGAATCTGTAGTTTTTCAGATAAATAAAGTGACTTAGTAGGTAAAAATGGCCATAGAGACTTAGAGAGCAATGGAAAATTAATCCCTGAGGGAGTAGGACAAAATCAGTAATAGAGATTTTTCTGTTTGAAGTACTGATTTTAATGGCAAACTGTTGGATTAGTATGCTGTCATTGTATGTTTCTGGTACTCATCCAAACCAAGTGTACGTTTTGTGTTACCAAGGGTCTGCTGACTAAGGCTGAAGCTGAAATCACCTGGGACAAGTACATTTTTAAGGAATGCCATGTAAATTAGTAAAGTATCCTTGGAAATTGTCCTCATTCCTCTGTGCACATCCCCGCGCCAATCACTGAGTACAAACATTGCTCTTCCCCTTCTCCAGTTCTGTCTCTCCTCAGCACCCCTGGGCTCACTCTTCTTATCATGCTCTTCAGGTCTCTCACTGCTCTGGACCTGAGGAGCTTCTCTGGCTTTCCCCTGGAGCATGGCTTTGTCACGGTTCTCCTTCCTACCTTCTGGTAGCTAGAATAGCTGCCCTGGGGGAACCCATGGGCATCATTTCACTCCTTTGTGCTGCCCCAAGATCCCTTGTAGCACTTCTGGCCCCTTATGCTTGGGAAATGTTATGATGGTAAGGATGAGGATTTTTTTTTTTTTTAATACAGCTCTGCAAAATGCTAATAGCAGGTCATATTTTTTCATTGCAACTTACTCTGCATAAAACTCAGCCAAAAACGTTTACATTCTAAAGTGTTGTTGACTGCAGGGGCATAATGGAAAAGTAAATGCATAGTCAGTTTGACATGTGCAACTACAAGCTTACACCTTGCAGATGGGGCAGATTATTTTTCCAGGATTTTTTTTTGAGCTTTAAAATAGGTAGTGAGGAAAAACTCCTAGATGGTGTTTGTCATGCTTCTGAAGAGGTTTACTGTTGCTTTGTGTTGGGGGTTGACTTGAACATTGCACATAAACCAAGGTGACTTAGCACTTATGTCACATCATAATTGAGAAGCGTGGGGGTTTTTTTATAAGGCATGTTACAGCTTCCCTGTAGGTTATAAAAAACAATTTTGGTCTGATTCTGAACTTGTTTTCTTGGTTTTTCGTCACAAGTGCCTACGTAGACATAGGTGTATTTATATCAAGCTTAAATTAGTATGAGGTGGAGAATTAGCAGACTTTTATAGAAAGCTGCAAGGAATGCTGACCTTTTGTTTGAGAGAACTTCATGGGACATGTTGTGTCCATTTTGTGCTTTTTTTAAGAAGGCAGGCAGTACCAAATTGTTGGGTGTTTTCTGTCAATAGGCCTGACTTTAAATCTGGGAGCTTCAGTGTCTTCCTGAGGCCTCCTGGGCTGGGCTGCTTCTGAGCATGAGTTCCCTGATCAGTTCAAAATTGTCCCAGCTGCAGCTCTTCAGCACTGCTCAGGCTCTGGTCTTTTCAAACTCATTCATCTGTGTTTTACTTCATAGCCCTTTGCCTATGGCAGCGAACTAGGTGAAATCTTGCTTCTCTTTTCCTTCTTCTTTCCTCACTAGTTACACTGTCTGTTAAGGACAGATTTAGAGCTTGCTGATATACATACATGTCCCACTTTTTTGAGTAAAGCTATGGCAGTGAGTAAGAGAATAAACTAAGGTCTTGAGGAAAAAAAA
>NW_008685278.1:0-28041 GCF_000695815.1 Acanthisitta chloris
CTTTGCATGGATTCAGTGGATCATGTCCGCCCTTTCCCGCAGTCATCTACTGTCTTTGGATATTGATGCATGTAATATATCTAGTCTGGGATAACCCACTTTCAAGGACTTCAGCAAAAATCTCTGGCCACCAACTGATCTGTTTCGGCACCTGAATCCTTCTGAAGGAACCTCTGGAAATGGCAGATGTGTGGGAAGAAGAGCCTTGGGTTTGTCTTTAGGCAGCAGCTATGTGTAGCCCCAGCACTCAGTTCAAGAAAGGTAAGGTTTTCTGACCTGGCCATTGCCATTGCAGTACTTCAGCTCCACAGCTTTCAGGACATCGAGGGTAATGCAGGATCCCAGATTCACTTGGATTCCTGCAACAGTGAGAGTAGAAAGACAAAGTCCCTTGAGGTCATGCCTGAAACCTTGGCTGCCTTTCTACAAGAGGGCACTGTTTTTGAGGAATTGCTTTGCTAGGAATGTTTGAATCTATGTGAGGAATATTCTTTTGGAGTGCCCAAACTGGAGTGGCTCTGTACCTCAGAACTGTCTGCCCGCAGAGATCTGCTCTTGACATGCTTTGGGTTTTCCTTGGGTTGTGTCCATATGGATTTGCAAGGGCAGCAGGTTTGCACTAGTCGTTTCGCAGGGGCAAAAGATGCCAGGTCTCTCAGACAGAATTGATTTGCCTGTACTCACCATGCACTTCATAAGTGTTGTAAGTGGTGACTCCGCTGCACATAGCGACGATGTCTGCTCCGTAGGTGTTGAGGTTGGTGATCTGTTCCCTGGTGACAAAGGTGATCTTCTTTGTTGGGCTTCCAAATCCGATCTGGTTCTAAATATCAAATGACACCGTTCAACAGAGTTAGGAAATGCCCTAATGGACTCCAGGGCTGAGAAACTGCTACTGCTCTGGCACCTTACCCTGCTGTCTGCAGCCAGCCTGGCCAGGGAATCAAAGGTGGGCATCTCAGTTCTGTTCATGGTGGAAATGTAGCAGGTGTTCTCTTGCACCACTTTGGTGGCAATGATGCCCTGTGAAAGAAAGTTCATGACCAACAACTCTTAATTTTCCAACTGTTATTATTTCTGTAAATTGTTTTTAAAAGCTTATAAATTCAGATTTTTTTCTCCCCCAAAACCTTAATAACCAAGAAACAAACCCCTCTCTCTGTCAGCTTCCCAGCAGTCAGTGTCCTCAGACAATTCCTGGAAAAGCAAGCTGCCTGCTACTCACCGTGTTGTAGTTCCAGATGCTTTTCCATGAGAACTGATTGTGCTTTTGCTCTATAATTGCCACACGCTTTAGACTATTGACCTTCACACTTTGCAGGACACCAGTAATGGTGATGTGGGAGCTTCCACCAGAGATGGCAACTTGAGAATTTCCACCAGAGATGGAGACTTGGGAGTCTCCACCAGTGATGACTTGTTGGTTTTCATTTGTCTGCTGAGACTACAGAACCAAAAAAAAGACACTGTTAAATTCTCAAATTTGTTAGGTGTCCCTCCAAAACCTTAGGAAAATCCCTTCCAGAATGGAATAAGTGCTGCCCCATAGATGGTGCCAGGAGAGACCACAGCACTGTCAAAATGACAGTGTCAAAGCTGTGGCCTTCTGCAGCAGCTGTAAGAATCCTTCAATGGATTCAGCAAGTAATCTCTGCGTCTTGCAGCTGTTATCTCTCGGCCTCAGAGTTTCAGCTGTGAGAGAACCTTTCAATTCCTTTCCTCCAAAGCAGTGGAGAAAGAACCAAAGAGATCCCCTGAAGCAGGGGATAGAGGAACAGCAGCCATGAGTGTGGGAGTGTAGTTGGTCACTCACAAGATCAGCAAGGGCCGGAGTCAGGACGAGTCCAAGAAGGACTGCGGTCAAAATCTGAAAGGAAAAGCAAATAGAAAAGTAACACATCTAGTCATGACAATCCTAGTATCCTTTTCCTCATCTGGTGCTGAAGTGTCCTCCTTGGATCCTCTGCTTTCACACTGGGGTTAGGACAGTCCCCTAAGGTGAGTCCTCCTTGCTCTACCCTACACTGCTGCAAACTAGACACATTTCATAGTTGCTTTTTCAAGAGCTGCATCTGAAGTTGCTTCTGAGACCTGTACAGGCACACACAGGTGTTCTGCAAGAGTGAGGAGAAAGCATTTCCAAGTCTTCTGCTCTGGCATTGCAGGGAAGGGGTTGGTCCATTAGTGCAGATCTCCAGTGTTGGAAAAGCGTTGACAGAAACGGACACAAATTAGGCTTCCTGTACTCTGAACCAGACCAAGCTGTGAGAAAAATCCTTCCCTCTGCAGCTGGTTGGGGTGATAGGGGCTGAGGTGCTCACTCTGCAGGAGCAAAGTAAAGTGAGAGAAAGCCTTTGTGCTCTGGGCAGCCACAGGCTCTTCTGAGAGGTAAAGCAATGGGTTTGCACCAAAGTTTCAGTTTCTAGGGTAGAAAAGCATGCATACTCACAGGGAAATTCATCCTGGCTGCAGAGCTGATGCTCCTGCAGGTAGAACGAGCAGAGTGAACCTCCCACCTTATATATGTTTTCAGAATTCGTGATGGAAGGGCTGAGTCTTGCAACAAAATTATTCTGCCATTTGTTTCCCTGTCATTGAAAACCATTTCCTGCTGTAACTACCTGATAAACATGGGGATTGTGTTTTTTCACATTTTGACCTGCTGATAATTATCAGATACGAATCCATTTGCGACATTTGCAGTGAAAAATTAAATACATTTATACCATTTTTCTGACATATACAAATTACTTCTGAAAATTCCCATCAAACTTAAGGCCGGAGGTTTTCTGGGGTTTGAACAAGAAAACAAAAAGCTTTGCAGTAAGCAAAATAAGTAAAAGCCTTTGTAGCTTCCAAAATGTACAGTGTTTTATCGCGTAACCATAGCACCCGCTAAAAAGTCGTGGTTGGTCTGTGCCTCAGTGGACTTGGCACAGCAGCCCTGGCACATTTGCACCTTTCCAGCTTTATTCATTTGCCATTGTTGATGTATTTCTCTCCCAAAGTGCAGGAAGTTTAAGCAGTTTTGTGAGCAGCTGGACCTTGCTGCCATGTTGTGCTCTCCTGTTGGAATTCTGGCTTCAAATGGGATGGTATTGAAGTGCCATTTTCAAGTGACAGAGTCTGGTCCATGGTCTTCCAGGACTCAGCTGCCCCCAAGGATACATTCCCAGTGACTTGTGATAAGGGAAGAGGGTTGTGCCAGTTTGACCTCAGGGAAAATGCAGTGTAAAGTTGGAAAAGGAGAGCAGAGTCTCTCCAGAGACCCCAGGCAAGTCAGACAGGAAGATTTGTTTTAATACTGAGTTCCTTTCTGTGGAGGTGCTAAAATGTTCTTGGGTGCAGTTTTGCTTTGGATTTACAGAATCACAGAATACTCAGAGTTAGAAGGAACCCATGATGATCATAGACCTCAACTCTTGGCCCTTCACAGGACATCCCCAAGAATCACACCGAGTGCCTGAGAGCATTGTCCAAACACTCCTTGAGCCCTGTCAGGCTTGGGGCTGTGACCACTGCCCTGGGAGCTGTTCCAGTACCCAAACACCTTCTGGGTGAAGAACTTTTTTCTAATATTTAAGCTAAACCATCCCTGAGACAACTTCAGCCCATTCCCTCAAGTCCTGACCCTGACTGCCAAAAAGAACAGTGCTGCCCCTCCACTTGCCCTCGTGAGGAAGTTCTATACAGCAGTGATGGTCTCCTCTTCTCCAGGCTGAACAATCCAAGTGACCTCAGCCACTCCTCATGTGGCTTCCCCTCAAAACACAGTGCAGACCATTGTAGGTTGATGATATGTTTTATTGAGGTCCAATAGCCTCCACACAGAACAGAAGAGAGACAGAGAAAGGATTAAAAATGTGATCAAGAGAAGATTGTCAAGGAGAAAAATCTTGCTTATGGGGACACAGTTCTGTGAAGATTCTTCTCAAACTTTTTCAGGAGTAATCATAGTCATAAACAGCCAGTTCATTAATCTTCACATTCAGTTATGAAGCATCTCTCTCTAAGAAGTGTGATCCTGCTGAGAAGTTTGATCCCCTTAAGAAGTTTGATCCTGAAAGAAAAGGAAAAACTGATTAACTTTGGACTGAGAAAATGAGAGGACAATGTAGCTGAAAAACTTTCAACTAGTTGCCTAAAAAATTCAGACTTATGTCAAGAGCTAGAGCCCAGAACATTCCTGGTCTCCCGGTCATTGTGTGCAGGAGAGGGACAGACCTGCTGCATTTCCTTAGGTATGTGTTCACTGATGTTTGAAAATTCACAGAAAAGCACAGGATTTCAGTAATAGTAATTCTCACCTTTGCTTGAGAAGCTTTTTTCATGATCTTGCTAACCTGCCTTTGTTTTGGAAGAAGCTGTGAGTGTCACTCACCAGGAGCTGGGTAAGCCAGGTAGGAGGGAATTCCTCTGCACAGAGCTTGGATGCGTTTTCCATATGGGCTCAAGCTTTGGAGTCTGTTTCTCGAGATGATGAAGCGATTCTCTCTGGGGGGCAGTTGGTGAGGCTCAGGGTCCTGAGCATCAAAGAAACAAACCCAGAAAATAGCACTCAGAAAAACCAAGAATGGAGCTCAGAACCTGGGGCTGAGCAAAGTAGAGCAGACTTGCCAAGAAGGACTTAGGGTTGGAGCACCTCTGCTAGGAGGAAAGGCTGGGAGAATTGGGACTGTTCAGCATGGAGAGGAGAAGACACTGGGGTGACCTAATTGTGACCTTCCAGTACCTGAAGGGGTCAACAAGAAAGATGGAGAGAGACTATTGACAAGGGCCTGCAGTGACAGGACGAGGGGGAATGGCTTCAACCTGCCAGAGGGAAAGGTTAGATTAGATAATAGGGAGAAATTCTTCCCTGTGAAGTGCTGAGGGGCTGGCACAGGTTGCCCAGAGAAGCTGTGGCTGCTCCATCCCTGGAAGTGCTCCAGGTTGGATGGGACTTGGAGCAACTTGGGCTGGTGGGAGGTGTCCCTGCCCATGGCAGGGGGTGGAGTGGGTTGATCTATAAGATTCCTTCAACCCAAATCAGCCTGTGATTCTATGATGATCTTTGGTAACGGGGAAAGGTTTAATCATGGGCAATGCAACTTCTGAAAGAGCTTTTGGAGTGACTCAGCTCTGCTGAGAAAGTTCAGTTCTTGGAGTCTTTTCTCATCGATTGGCTCCACACGACTTTCATTCACCATCTCACCTTGTCTCCTTGAGGTCCTGAACGAAACCGTTTGTTAAGCCAAAACCTCTTGTTTGTCGTGGCAATGATGCAGGTGTTTTTGGAAAACACCTTGGTTGCAACGTAGCCCTAGGAAAATTTAACAAAGAAAAGCTTTTTGTTGCACACAATATACCGGGAAAGAGAAACGGGTTGCTAGAGAGAGGCACTGGTTAAAAGAAAAGCTTTATACAGTGCAAATAGTCAGAGGGAAAGAAAAATATTGGTCCTTTCAATTACATTGTTTAGGTAAACGTGTCATGGAGAACGACAAGAGACTTAGGTAAAAGGTAAACTGCCTCTTCCAGTCATGCCACGTGTGGTGTGTTCTCCTGCTTAAGGCAGGCGAAGGAGTTCTCTGCTGAGCAGCTCAGTGCAGCACACAGTGCACCAGGAACAGTTCCATGGCAAAAAGAGCTCATTTCTAAGTCTCCCTTCTAAAATCTGGTGGTATTTTGTGGACCACTTAGTTCTTTTTAGAAACCTTTTGGTTCTTTTGCTGTTGGTTGGTTTTTTTTTGACCCACACTGGCTAGCTACTTACAGTCTTGAAGTCCCAGACCGTTTTCCAGGCCTCAGAGTGCTCCTTTGGTTGGGTGCTGACCACGGTGTCAGAGTGGACTAAGTTTTCACTGGGGTGCCCATTGAAGTCTTTCTCAATGTTCTGATTTTTGGAAAAGATTGAAGGAGTTAAGGATTTAGCTTTGTGTGTTCCCAGCAGTGTTTCACTCTGTAAAGCAATAGCTGTAGTGGCATTGGCTACCCATGGGTTTGGGAGAGCAGATGAAAGGGGAGAGAATTTCTGGCCTTAGGATGAAGGCTGGAAAGCTTTTACTCTCTAAGAGAAGTAAAATAATTCCTTACTGTTCTTTCCCCAGCAAGAGCTTGTTGGCACCAGATTACTGAACAGTATTCCACTGTATTTTGTAGTCAGATCATTCATGCTGATACTGATTTCTCTCCACACTGATATTTTCTCTGTTTGTGCTCATCTCAGGACAGACCTTCCTGATTTCCTATATGGTAACTCTCTTTTTCCCTTGATATATTAAGCATGGAAATAATTTGGTATCAAAGAAAAATAACAATGCAATTTTCTCCTAAGTATTAGACTCCAAAATGCAGCTTCACTCTCAGAAACATTTCCCAGAGGCAGCAGCTGAAGGCCACTAGCTCCTGTGGGAATCACTGTGTGTAACTCTAGACTTACCTCACTGGCAAGAGCTGGAGCCAGAAAAACTCCGAGAAGAGAAGCAACAACAACCTGAAATGAACATTGGAAATTCACAACATTTTAACACGGTGACTGCTTATCTTTCGTGGATTTATTTGCTGTCTTGAAATCATTGCGGTGACTGCTTATCTTGCATGGATTTATTTGCTGTCTTGAAATCATTTTGGCTTCATGTTTACTCTGTGTACAGGCTCAGCACTCTCTGCACTGGGGTCTGGCTGAAGAGGATTTAAACATGCACAGAAACTGCCCTTAACTCCAGCACTACACCTTGCCCAGGTAAGAAGGTCATTTAAACACTGTGAGTTTTAAAGCATGCCCACGTCCTGTTCAGTAAACTCCTTGGAAAAAGGTGCTCCAAAATATTGTCTTTGAAAGAATGAGCTTTTTACCTCGAGCCTGTGGTTTCAGACATGGAGCACATGTAGGAAATGTCCATGCGCTCCTGTTGTAGAGAGTGGAACAGAGTGCACAGCCCAACTCTGTGCCCAGAGTACAGCAGAAACAGGAGCTGAGCACTCACAGTGATCTCAGCCTGAGTACGTGGCTAACAGACTTAGGCACAAACATTTCTCTTCAGAAAATGTAGCAATAAACATTTGTTACCCCTTTATAAAATCAGAGAGTTTC
Organism: Acanthisitta chloris; assembly: GCF_000695815.1. NCBI lineage: Eukaryota > Metazoa > Chordata > Aves > Passeriformes > Acanthisittidae > Acanthisitta > Acanthisitta chloris. The sequence goes on from NW_008685278.1 coordinate 7,076, forward strand.
AGCAACTCACATGTTTGTTGTTGCTCAGATTTTGGAAAGATTTAATATCGCTATGATGATAAATTATTTTGTGTTAACAGTTGCAAATAATTAGCCCCTAGGAGACAGTGCCTCGAATATTGAGTAGGCACACGGAGTCACATCCCTGCCAGAAGTGAAATTTCACCCATGCAGTCCCCACCCCTTTGGCATTTCCACTTTCTGGTCCCTGCATAAATCAGTAGAGTTCACTCACTGCCAAGAAAGACTCAAAATCCTGTAAAAACTGTCCAGCCTGAAGAGTTTTATGAGAAAGTGATATGTATACTTACAGCGACCTTCATTTTGGTGGCAGGCCAGGCAAGCTCTGCTGGTAATTGATGTGTACTCTTACTTTTTATACATAATATCCCAAAGTTAAATCAGAGAATGGGTTTACCTTACTGGCACGTGCCCTGTGTTCACAGGATCGTGACGAGTTTCCTGGGGAAGTGCTGTGATAAGAGGAGGCTTTGATTCCAGCCTGATTGAACCCACTGCACTCAGGGAAGTGAAAACTTCTCCTGGTAAGTTCAATGTATGGAAGAGGATATTTTAAGTGGGGAAAAAAGTAATAAACCAGAATCAGAGAACAGATTCCCAGTAAAATTTGAAGTGATGCTTTGTGCCCACATGGCAAAGGACTCAGCCTGAAGTTGTACCTGTGAACAAAACCATCCTTCAAATCAAGGAAGGTGATAATCTTGCTAGGTAATTTTCCAATACAAGTTAGTCTCTGTCTCCATAATAAAGCTCAGCTCAAGGCATTGTGTTTCCCTGGTAAATTCTTGTACCACTGTGCAGCAAACTCCCAAGACCAAGAGCCATTCCAGTTTTCATCCTTTCCTCAAATTAGTGTTTCATTCTCTGCACACAGTTACTTTTCCATGTGTTTTTCTACACCTTTCTGTCTAGCAAGAGCTGAACTGCTGAAACCATTTCTGGTTTCATCCTTGAAGCTTGAGCTTGATTTTTGATTTTAAACTATGGAATGTGTTTAATTCTGCTTGACCTGTCCTTGCCTTGAGTGATCCTCTAGGCTGTGTCACCCCAGCTTTATCTAGAGCACGGCATGCCCACCCCAGTGCAAATGGGAGAGTGGAGAGTTATGTTGGTTTCTTGAGGTGTTGCTTTGCTCTTCACTTTTCTCCTACTACCTTAACTGCTCACTCCCTGATAAAGTAAATATTTAGGAAAAGTACCTAGGGAAAAAAAACCCCATGAGTCACCAGCCTCTAGGCTGTGTCACCCCAGCTTTATCTAGAGCACGGCATGCCCACCCCAGTGCAAATGGGAGAGTGGAGAGTTATGTTGGTTTCTTGAGGTGTTGCTTTGCTCTTCACTTTTCTCCTACTACCTTAACTGCTCACTCCCTGATAAAGTAAATATTTAGGAAAAGTACCTAGGGAAAAAAAACCCCATGAGTCACCAGGAGAGTTTACTGTGATCGTATAATTTCACCTTAACTTGACTGAATCCTTCTCTGCTCCATGTTAAAATTCTTGTTTCATACTCAGCCTTGAACTGAAATGGTGCAATTACTCTTTTCAGCTGATGCTCAAAGGTCTTTGGTTTACAAGGTTTTAGTGGTAGACAGTGCCAAATAATGGGTCAAATTCTTCTGGCAGTTATATAGATTAAGAGTAATTCTGTATTTTAATGATCAGGGTAAATGAGAATGTGTTTGAAAATATTCGTCTCTGAAAATAATGAGAACTGAAGTTTCCTGTGACAACAAACATTGCTGTGCTGTAACAATATATTAGTTGTTCTGTGAGTTTCTCAATGCCATTATCTAGTCTTCCCTGACACAACCACCTGCCTGCAAGTTTAACAGCTGAGAGAAGAGTGATCTTATCTGGGGAAAGGTTGGAGAGTCTGAACTCAGGTCAGAAAGCACAAGGACTACACTGGGAATGTGGCATCATTGTGACATGTCACGTTCACCGAAGGGTTCTGAGTCATGGCTTTGCAAGCTAAACCTCACTGTGCCTGAGGACACGTGGAAGGGAACTTGGAGGGGTCACAGCTCTTCTTGTGCAGCTCCTTCCTTCAGCTGCTTCGTGCAGAAGGTGCTTTGAGCACTCTGGTGCTTGGCTCTGAGCACACACCTGCTGCTTTCAGGTGTGTTCCTGGGATAAACTGTGGGGAAAGAGACTCCAAAAAGGAATGATTTCTATTGGACATATACCTAGGCTTTGCCTGAGACAGCCAGCTTGGACTGTGTTGTCTCTTGCAATTATCTTCATTAGCCCAATGCTTTTGAGGAATTTGTCTTTAATTTTTCCTTGTCAAGAGAGTTCAGTCAGTGCCAGCTGAGGGTCAAGAGATTGTGGCTGTTGCTGTAGTTCTCCTTCAGTACATACCTGTCCATTCCCCACATCCCTCTGCCCTTACCTGTGCTCAGGAAAGCAAAGCTCATGCTTCTGGGTGGTTTTTTTTTCCAAAAGAAATGAGTATTTCAAGGCAAAATGACTAAAAGAAAGTGAAAACCTTTCCCTTTAATGCACTTAGAACTCACTAAAGCTTTTTGTCTTCACTTGTGGTGCTCGAACCCTGTTATGCTCCTGCTCAGAAAGGTTCATGTGACTGCCAAAAGCTATTCTGAGTGTTTCTGGTCCTCCTGTAAACTTAGGCACAAAGAATGGTTTGAGGGAAGGGACAGGACCAGTGTTCAGGTGTGCAACTTCAATCTAATTAGCCTAGCTCTGCTTATCACACCCTGCTATCTGTTTATGTGTTTTCTGCTACATTGCTTAGCAGCACAGCTTTGTTACACTGGAGATAACCTTTTCTTCTGGCATGAAGCAAATGTGTGCAATTTCCTTTCCTTGTTTTCCATTGAGGCCTGTTTGCTGAGAGAGATTTCTGTACAATCTCCTTCACCTGTTTTCGATAACACAGATTACAGAAATGTGTTTGCTGTTAGTTTGAGTTCTTGTTTTATTAGGAGGGAACCAGGCTCCATTGTGACCTTCTTGTAGAAAGCAGAGTGTGATTCATCAAGGTCCCAGCACTGGCTGCTGTGGAGTCACAGGGGAGGAGCCCAGGAGAGGTCACACTCATGGGAGAACACTTCCATGGCAAGATTGTGTGGTCATTGGCATTTTCATAAAACACAGAGAATAGTGCAGTTGTAAAGAGGAAATCCTCATCCTGCTCTTTTTGGTTTGTCACCTTGCACCAACCAAACAGCCTCTGAATCCTCACATCAGTCCTCTGGAGGCTGAGGACAGCAGAAGTTACCCAGGTTGTCTTGTGAGGCACAGCAGCTATTCCAAGTTCTGTCCCTCACCTCAGTGCCTGTGTTCTGTACAGCAAGGCAAGTGATGGAAAATGAGCAGCACTTCCTGTTGAGTGTCCACGCGTTTCGAGTCGCAATCATGGAACCCCAGAATGTTGGGGTTGGAGGGAACTTGGAGATCATCCAGTTCCAAGCCCCTGCCATAGCAGGGATACCACTCGCTGGCTCAGGTTGCTCATCCAGCATCTCAGGTGAAAGAAAAGGCTGAAGAGTTGGTCTGTTGGCTGATGCGTGGAGGCCACCATGACACAGGTGTTGCTTTCTAGGACTTGTCTGCAGCCTCTCAGGCTCCTAGGGGTTGTGTTTCCAAAGACAAAATGCAGTTTGTAGGAATGAATAACAAGGTTATTCCCAATGTCATTAAATTCTGAATAATATCCTGTTCAATATTTAAAAAAAGAGACCCAACGAGACTGGGAACTCCTCTAAAGTTTGAACCAGTAAATAATAGCCACTTGTAGAGTGATTGATTTGCAGAGACTTACTGAGTGCTTTAAATATATCAGAGTCAGGTTATCTGTGCCAACCCAAAATTCAGATAGGAGGCTTACGACATGGAGATATGGACTCGCTCGAGTCATGAAGGAAAGTTCTGTCAAGTGTTTCCCACACCTCCAGCAAGATATAAAAGTTGAAGGTCTCTGGGATTTTCTTACGTTCTTAGGTTCTGCAGCCTCTTGTCCTCACCTGAAAGAAAAATGGACAAATTGGTGAGTATCTCTGCTGGGGCTGAACTTTTAATACTGTTTCTCATTTTGAAAACCAAAAGGCTAGAGAAGAAGATGCTCAAGTAAGCGGCACAGTACAGGGACTAATATGAGCTGTGTCTTGTTTCTTTGGGTGGTTCAGTTGGAAAATTGCATTTCTTGGGTCAATGCAGCCAGTGGAAGCATCACTTGAGCAAAGAAGGCAGAACTGGTTGCAGTTCAGAAGGTGGAACTGGTTATGGGTTAATGATTGCAGTTGTAGAGGCAAAGCAAGAAGCAACATGGCATCAAGGAGGGACTTCTGAAAATGCAAAAAGTGGAATGGTTAAGTTGTTCTACTTTTTCAGTGAAGGCAAAAGAGCCCAACAGTAACTTTTCCGATGAAGAATTGTAGTTGGTTTCAATTAGTGCATGTGTTAAGTGGGTATTTTTTCAAACTGGGGCTGCAACTCTTCCCTTAGTTCGTGGACTGGGGTGTTCTATGGCACTGCTGAGTGAGAATGTGATTCCTTTTACAGGCTGCAGTCCTTGTTTGGCTGGGGATCCTGTGCACTCAGACTTCTGCACTGCAAGTGAGTAGACTGCTGAGCCTTCTCCTGCCTGTGCTCGTGTGAAATGCTTTGGGTCCCTGGGCAGGGGGCGAAGAGAATAGGCAGAAAAACACAGAAGAATCTAACAAGTTGCTTATTGCCAAGTGCAGAGAAAAAGAACTTTTGCCAGAGGTGACAATCAGGCCAAAGAGGTGACTCTGAGCAGGTGCTTAGTAACAAGGAATCTGGAGGACATAGGCCCCCTTAGCTCAGGCTAAAACTGGGAGACTGGTGCAGCCTCTCACCAGTCCCTGCTGCCACACACACAATGACTGGGGTGCCCCGTGCTGCTTTTCTTTAGCCTGCAGGAGGTTCTGTTGCATGACTGAGTTCCACCTCAAGAGCCTCCTGAGACTGCTTGAGGTTTCTTAAGGGATTTATTGTCCATATAAAGCAGAAAGTGTTGGGTTTTCTTCACCTGTTCAAGACATAAGCCAGGTGATGAGCAATGGTTTTGTGCTCTTCTCCAAAGACCTTTCTCCTGAGGAACCCTGGCAGTAACTATGTCACTGGGACTATGACCATCCACAGCGAGGAGCACATCGTCGACGTCCACGTCCGCTCCGGGGTGTACTCCTCTGATACCATTTTTGACTACTCACATGTAAGTAAATCAAAGAATCTGCCTCAGCTTAATCTCTGCAAATTTACCTTAGTGTATTTTCCCCACGTGCTGTCCTGAAACCTGTCTCTTTGAAGACTCCTCTCACCTTTCCTCCTCTTGGGCCATCCCCTTGTTTCACCCACATGATGGGTCAGTTGAAAAGACTTGCAATGAAACCTGTGGTGGCAGTTCATGAAAGTGAGAAGAATTCCACTGAGCTTGATGAGGTCAGAGTTGGGGCTGGGCTGACAGCACTCGTGTGCAGTCAGAAATGACACTTCCAGTCAGCCACTGGAACAGGCTGCTCCATTCCCAGTGGTGCCAGTGGAAATGCAGAGCCATTCCACACCAGCAGCCTCTTAACCACTTGGTGTTCCTTCCAGACTAGAGAGTAGAGAGTACTTCCAGACTAGAGAGTGGAGAGCATCGAGTAATATGAATGGTAGCTATTTTTAATTAGGCAATTAACTCCAACTCTTTTCCTCCCAGGGGTATATTGCAACTAGGTTGTTTTCCCGAAACGCCTGTTTTATCATGAAAATCAAAAAGGAATACATCCCAGAGCTGCAGGAGATTGGACGTTTGGCCTTCGAAACACAGGTGACTTTGCAGTGAAACCCACCCTGGACACAAGCAAGGCTGGATGAGAGTGGCTGGTGTGGTTGGTGTGGTGTTAGGAATGTCTTTTGCTGTCTTAGCAATGATGCAGCTGATCTGCCAAGACAAAACTTCTAGGGAATATCATGTAGAACATTCTTTTAAGGTAATGAGCAATCATGCCTCCCCTGAGGCTTCACAGTGGGTTGTCAAGTTGACTAGAACTGTAAGATTCCCTGTCCTTGGAGCTGATGTAATGTGACTGTTTTAAGGAGATCACAATACAAGTTGAGTTAGGCTTTCCTTTTACTCATTGTCCTGATGAGATTTTGAGCTTGACATAGCTTGACAAAATACTTTTTGCAGAACAGAATTTAGATATCAATTTACTCTGACCAGACTTTGACTTCCCTGCTCAGGCTGAGGTCTCAAGAAGGTGACTAGAAGCATTGCCTGGAGGTGAACTGCAGTTCTGGCCAGTTTTGTGCCAGCCCAACTGTAGCTCATTTACAGCAAAACTCAGAGCCAAGTAACAGAACTTTTTATAGCAGTAATGTGGCTCAGGCTTGATGTGTTGGCAGAATCAGCATCTAGTGAATTTTGTTCCTGAATAGATTGAAAATATCTATCTTCCTTTAAAAACATGAAGCTTCTTTAGCTAAAGTTTTGTGTGAGACAAAGGAAGGTGATTTTAGATCTGGGAATTTTTCTCAAAGGGTGTCCAAGCAAAGTGAAACCAGAGCCACGTTACCAATGGTGTCTAACCTTTCCTTCTAGACCATGAGGAATGTATACTCTCCAAATAACGTGTGGGCCCAGTTTCGCTCTGGCAGTTCTGTGATTGGGAAGATCAAGGACTGGCTGCTCTATGGCAAACACATCGAGCAGCTCTGCACGGGTCTGCCCCTCTACCAGCTCGTCGCCACCGAACGTGAGTTACAACCCAGAGCACCTCCTGTCCTTTCAGCCTAAGTCCACCTTGGAGCTCCACAGACATTTCCTGCTGTTGAGTTACAGCAAAAATGTTTTGCACAGTTTTGAGACCAACAGGAGCCTTGAACAGGACCAAAACTGGGGGTTGATATTTATGCATTTGGGGTTTTCCTACAGGGATCTCGTCACTGATGATATCTTTATTTCTGTGTTTCTTTCAGCACAAGCTGGTGGCTGTGCCAGTGCAGGAATTCCAAGCATTTTGGGCCTCAAAATCTGTCAAGAACTCATTGCAACTGGATCTTGACATTTCTGCTGCAAGGAAAGGGCTTATTTCTCTGCATGCTGTTGTAGTAACCATGTTCTCCAGCTGAAACAGAACTCAGGTACAAGGCTCAACTTGCCTATCCAAAGCTTTGATGTATGACCAACCTATGATATGCAAATAAAGATAATGCCTTAATAAAGAAAGAAAATGCTTTGTCCTTTTTAGTCATCCAAAACCAGAACAGAGTTGAAGTGAGCCTTGCTAGCTTTGCTGCAGGAGAGACATGTTTCCCTTTGGTGCTTGGACTGCAGCACAGTCCAGTGTTGGTCTGTGCTTCATGCCAAGGAAGAAACAGAAAGAGAACAGATTTTTCCAAGGGAGCACTTCCCTTTGGGATCAGCATCCAGCCTGTCCAGGTGCTGTTCACCTTACATATGATTGCTGGAGGGAGGGAGGGAGCAAACAGCCAAATGGAGACAAAGGGAGGGAACAGATCTACCTCAGCAACATTAGCAAAGCAGCTCAAACTCTGCAGGACCACTGGCAAGTTCTAGCAGTTTGGATAGGTGCAATGGGCACTTTTCAAACCTGGCTAGAGGAGAGTGTCCCAGCCCTAAAATGTTTGTAGCTTAGAACAAAGCTCTCCACACACTGCCAGGGTACAGAGAGCTGTGGCCACGTGCTGAGTGCCCCACACACACCAAGAGTTGACAAGATGAGGCAGCACTGATGCCTGTTGGTGTGGCAGATCCCAGGGAATGGTTGAACTCACCCATCCCTTCCATCAGTGCCTGCAAGGAGTGTAATTTTGGGGTTGAAGACTGAGTGTTTACTGTCTATTGGAGCCTTAAATTGGTTGCCAGAGGACAAGACATTCCCTGGAGGGAACTGACCTCAGGTCTGCCATTTGTTGTTTTCAATTCAGCCTCCTTGTTGAGCCATCTGCTGCTTATGAAAAGAGTATTTTATCATATGGGGAAGGTGTCCTTCTAGCTGAATTGTATTCACAACAGATTGAGGGTTCTTGGTGATGCAAAGAATCTTCCCAGAGAGTCAAACTTTGGTAATTAAATCCAGGAATATTTGATCTGTGTTCTATGACCACCAAAACAACCCTCTGTGCCTCATTCTCTGCTGTGTCATTTTGAGCTAGGGAGGTAGTGTCCCTGCCCTTCATGGCCTCAAAAATGGAAGATGATTGTTTCTAGCTTTAATTTTACTTCATAGGCTCATAGCATCAGTCAGGCCCGTGAGGAATATATTTGCATTTCATTGCTGTGTTGGTTGGTTGGTAAATAATGCTTCAGGCTATCCATCCACCCTCACAGCACCTCCCACACTCAACTCACAGGAAACCTCTGGGTGCAGCCCCTGGAGGAAAATCCACTGTGGTCTTACTGCACCTTTTGGGGTACAGCTCACAACAAAGAAGGCAGCAAGGGAACAACCCCAGAGCATACAACCCATATGGCCACATTCTGCTTCCCCCAGTTTTTCAAAGACAATCTGTTTCCACATGAGCACATGGATGGACAAGCTACAGCTCTGACTTTTACAGACCTTGAGCCTCAGCCTGTTGGTATCAGCCTCAAGGATCATGCTAGAAAACACTGCAGAGCAAAAGAAATTTATTCCCTATTTCAAACAACTAATTACAGTGCAAACAGGAATGTGCACAGAGCTCTGAACAAAGAACAGAGAAGGAGCTAAAGAAATCTGAGATTTTGTTTATTGGTACTGTATTTGCCCTTGCCATTTCCTGCCATTTCCTTCTTTGCTGACTAGGCCACAGTTTACAATATGTTTTATGTACCTGTCCTAGAGGATGATTAAGCTATTTTCTTATCTTGCAGGTGATTGATATTACTGCTGGACTCCAGGGGAAAACCAAGGAGGTACAAAGCAGCAACAACAGGTAAAGTGTCCCCAAAGATCAGGTCCATTTGTTGCCTTAAATAACTGTGGTCTGAAAATGTTGTCAGTGTTTAAATGCACAGTCTGAAGGAAATCATAGAATCATTAAAGTGAGGAAAGGACTTTAAGGTATTCAAATCAAACAATCAGCCCAGCACCACTAACCCATGTCCTCAAGTGCCACATCCACATGGTTTTGGACATTTCCAGGGATGGTGACTCCACCACTGCCCTGGGCAGCTGTCCCAGTGCTTGACAACCCTTTCCATGAGGAAATTTTTCCTAATATCCAATCTAAACCTCCTCTGGCACAACCTCCAGATCTTTCCCCACCTCCATTCCCTTCTCTGGGCACTCTCCAGCACCTCAATGTCTTTCTTGGAGTGAGAGGCCCAAAACTGAATATCTACCTTTAATTTTATCTATCACTTAGCTTAGATATGCTCTATAGAATATGAAGCATCTTCTGTCCTAAAGCTCATTAGGTTTGTGGGTCATCTGTTGGTCAGGATCTTTTTGCATGGTGTCCCCACCTCCATTCCCTTCTCTGGGCACTCTCCAGCACCTCAATGTCTTTCTTGGAGTGAGAGGCCCAAAACTGAATATCTACCTTTAATTTTATCTATCACTTAGCTTAGATATGCTCTATAGAATATGAAGCATCTTCTGTCCTAAAGCTCATTAGGTTTGTGGGTCATCTGTTGGTCAGGATCTTTTTGCATGGTGATCCATGAGATTTTCCCACTGGAATGGATGGAAAATTCCCACTGATTTCCAGGAGAGGCACCCATGGAGGATTGCAGCCCAGAAACAATGGGAGAGTTATATTCCCAGGGAACAAAGCAGAGTGCTTGTCCTGATAAGTGCCCAAGGTTAATGTGCAGGTGGATAAGGGGGAGATTGTCAGCATTAAACATAAGGTTAACACCTTGAAAACAGCACAACCACCTGGTAATCTGCAAGAGGAGAGGGACAGGGTGATCCTACCAGCCCTGGAACCCAGAGCTGCTGCAGAGGTGAAGAATTGAGTCAGTGCACGAACTCAGGTCTTAAAAGCTTCCTGGGGAGGAACTGTGGGTCAGGATGTGACTCTTACTGCCTTGAAAGTTACCTGATCTTTCCAAGAGCTTCTCTCCACCAAAACACTAGGCATGTTTTGGTGCTTTATCCAACTTCTCAACCAGACTTGTTCTGCAAAAAGCAGGGAATGGATTTCATGGGGAAGAGAACTCGGTGGGAATGTGTCTGGGTGTGCCTGGGTGAGTCTCTGTGTGCAGCTTTTATAAATGAAAACCCTGTTTACCCCCCCCCCGGGGGGTCAGGAGAACTGATTGTTTGCTCCCAGCATGTTTTTGGGAGCCTGGAAGGTGTTTGAAGGCATGTCTGGAATGCAAGCAATGGTATCACTGGATGCACACTGACAGGCAGCTGAAACACCTCTTAGCACACACTCTGGTCACATCTCCACCTCTGCCACAGTTAACCTTTCCTGATCCCTGGGCAGGAAGCCTCTGTGGTCTCTCACTGCCAGGGACACCACATTTTCTAGTCACTTGTGCTGCACATTCATCCAAGATGCTTTAACCACTGAACTTATTCCTCTGAGACCTCCCCAAATTTCCCAGGGCACGAGGCTATTTACTGAGGTCAAGGTATGATAACTTCACTCGTTGTGATCATTTCAAAGCCAGAGATCAAAGTGGAAACTCTTACCCTAGTGAGCAATCCCTTTAAAAGGGAAGACACTGCTTAAAACAGGAGGAATGGCAGATTTCATGTGTCTTGTCTGACACGTGATAACAAGTTTTCCAGTTTGTATCGAGTCATGAAAAGGAACAGCTATGAACAGCTACTGCTTATAGGAAGAATTTCCACTAGCAGAGAAAAAATTAAGGCAAACTGTAGAACCAAGATTGCTATTTGAGACAACATCTGTGTGGTCTGGGCTGGCAAGGCAAAGATGTGACTGTGTCCTCATCTGCTGAGCCTCAACACCCTGTTTGTACTAACAGGGCATAGTCATGGGGGGGGAAAATCATCCCTAAATTTTAGAAGCCAAAAACTTGCCTTTGGGTTGTGTGTGTAGAACCAGCCAGGAGCAAACTGCTGTGGTTGAGCACTGAGCAACATGGTGAGGTCCACATGCCAGAGGAAAAAGAGGTGATGATGCTCCTCAGTTCAGTTTGGAGCACCTTAAGTACTCAGGTTATGAACCATGAGGAGGTGAGATATGTTCTTCATGATTCCTTATTGAAACAAGTGCATGTCTTAGCCCATGAGCCACATATTTCCAGGGGATATAACCCAGTCCTGGTGCACACATTTCTCTCCACTCGAGCTAAGCACCGAGTGAGATTTGCATTCACCACTAGATGGCAAATTGTCACAGCAGCATCAGCAGTTGTGGCTTTGGTGCAGTTGAATCCAGAGTTGAGTGATTTGCTGTCATTAGGCTGGTGGAAAACACCAACCAGGAGCAAACCATGGCTCAGCCTGCCAGGCTGGCCCGGAAAGCTTTAAAACACATTCCAGGCTCCCCCAAGCCCCAGGGCCTGGCTACTCCAACATGAGGAGATGCCAAGAGGCTTGTGCAGAGCTCACAGGTGATACTCAGCCACGAAGGAGAGGAGCACAGCACAGCAAGAAAGGCACAACTAGAGTCGAAAAAGTGGGAGATTGATTAAAAATTCTCCAATTAACACGTGTTTTCATGATCCTGAGCCTCACGAGTGCTCATACAGCATAAATAGCACCTGAGAGTGTCATCTCTGTATCCTTATACCTCTGACTCAGAGGTCTCAAACTGCTGTGGCAGTTAATCACAAAACAAGCCATGCAATTTTCCTGACTGGAAAGACACTTCCATATTGCTGCTACTTATGGCATTTTTCTTGCCTCTTGTGATTTGTTTCTTAAATGCTGCCAAGACAAAGTCACATTTTTGATGTGTTCATTCAATTTCAACAGCATTTAGTCCCTCAGTTTGCTGGGCCTGGAGAGCTGTAAGATTTTCCAGGTGAGGAGAATTCCTCAGTTGCCTTGTGAACTGAGATATTGGAGCATTTGGTCAGATCTCTGGGTTATTCTGAGCATCCAAAATGATGCAGTTGCAGAAGCCAGACTGAGGAATTTGGAACTTTTGCTTCAACTGAAGCCAAAGTTAATGACATTCAAGAGAGTTTCCCTTTAAAGAGGACAGAAAATACCAAAATTGACATTCAGCTGCTTGGGAATCAAAGCACAGAGAGGCTCTGACAGTACAATTCCAGCCATCAGATTACAGAAAATGGAATGTAATATGTTTTCATCTTTGAATTTTTAAGGCTGCACTGAAATAGCATTTTGTATTGGATCAATCTTTCCCCCTGTTACATACAACTTGCTTTCCCTTTCTGATTCCAGCCCTAACACCACACAAACAGAGCAAATATTAGCCAAGCTTGTCTAATCTTTCCCCATGTTTTGTTGGTGATTACAAGTTGTTGACTTTGTAATTACTATTTCATGCTGAGATAGCGACTGGCACTGCCAGAAAATATTCCCTCTCTGCTTACTACTCAAGGCATCAATTAAATAATTCCAAGTTTTTAATCATAATTGTCAACAAAATAATTTCAGGGACCAGAGCCTGTGTTTTTTCCCCACTGCTGAAGGTTAAGATCCACAGTTCTAAAACCCAAGGACGAGGTATTTGTTAGGTAATTATTCCCAAGAATGTTTAGGGCTGTGGGAGCATTTGAATGGAGTTCTCATTAGGGAAAAGGATGGTATTCCTCAAACAACCCTCTTGGACACAGAGCTGACAAGGAAAAGGGACCAGTTTTGGAGGTTTCTGTAGGTTTGTTTGGCAAGTCTTGCTTTTGTCAGTGTCACTGGAGCTGCTCAGAGTTGCCCCAAGTTTAACACCCACATGAATACCAAAGCTCCGTAAAATAACTGGATGATGAGAGAAGGAATTTCAAAAATGTAAAATTAAAACTTTCTCTTGACCTTTTTCTGTCGAAGTGGTCTGTGAGCAGAGTATGATAAGGAGCCTGTGGAGTGCAAACTCCTGGGGTTAAGCAGTTCCTTCGTTCTGTTCATTAGCCCTGAGCTGCTCTCACTTTCCTGTGCACATCCCAAGCAGCAATTGATTTATTTTTGACCATGTCTCACCACATCTGAGTTGATTCAGGACTGAATTGCTAAACTCTGTGACCTTTTAGGGTACTAATTTTTCAATCACCTTTTAGTCTGAGTTAGGTTGTCCTTCTGCATGGAGACATGGACTGAGCTAATGGGAGTAGAGACCAATCAATAGTTACTTGTTTCTCAGCTTGTTATTCTTTGATGTTTATTACACATTTCTCCAACTTTCCTCAACAATGGTTTTCATTTGTATCTCCAAGAAAAGATGGAGAACATCTTTTTGTCCAAAAAACTACCAATACTCCAAAACACCTTGTTGATCTGACCCTCTGATTTTTGCATGGGATTAGATTTCTCCATGATCAAGTCTTATTGTTTAGCATTTTGCAATTTTGATTTACAGGGAATGTTCTTGATGTTGAAGTAACTAGACTGAGGGTTTGGGGTTTTTTGGGGAGTTCTTTTAGAATTGATGTAGTACATTTCTCAAATGAGTGTTCCTACAGGTTTCCCAATTGAGTGCAAACCCCACCTGATCACTCAGGAAAATTGAAGTTCCTCCAAACATCTGCTGGGGAATGAGCACAGGGAGCTGTGACCCCCAGGAGCAAAGAGCTTGCAGGGAATGTGCTGCACGTGACTGACAGGACACTGACAGGAAGGCCATGTCCAGTTATTTCCAGCTCTTTTCTTTCTCTTTCAGTTGCTCAGACTTCTAACTGGCCTGAAAAATCTCAGCTGATGATTGTTTATCTGCTGCTCGTGGCGTGAGCCACGGCCGAGCTCAGGTTGTGCTGGTGCAAATGCACAGAGATGCACTCCCTCCCTGGAGCTTTTGCCACCTCAGCAGGAGAAAGGACAGAGGAAAGGGAATTGCTGGTGGCAGTGCAGATAGTTTGTGTGACCCCCATCCTCTCCACTAGGCTGGAAACAGCCGAGGAAGGAGCTGTGCCTATACACAGCCGTCCGCTCTGGGGCAGGAGGAGCTGCTGCCACAGTTTCAGTGATTCCCTGTGGCTTCCCAGTGACTTTCCTCCTTCTCCCTGTTCCCTCTGCATTGATCACACAGGCTGCAATGGTTTGCTGCCCTTCCCTCCCTCCAGCGTTTCGGTAACTACTGTCATTTTTCCCGTGACATCTGCAATCGGAACGGAGCCGCTGGGAACAGCCCATTTATGGGAAGGGAATCCAGAGCAGCCCTGAAATCCAGCACACGGGAATGGGACTTGGGCAGATGCAGGAATGGAGACTAATTTTAGTTATTCCATTGCAAGCTCATCACACTGTCAGGGTCACACTCTGCCCTATCTCCCGTATCGCCGCGGCCGTTGCCTCACGCCGCAGATATCTCCTGGCAGGGACCATCGTGGGGCATTTCTGTAATAATTCAGCCCTGCATTTTGGAAAACTCCAGTCACATGCTGTGGTGGTTGCTGGAGTGTGTTACCTTGCATCCCCCTCCTGCTTGCCTGAAATGTCTGAGCAGCTTTGAACCGAAATCTCTGAGCAGCTTTGAACCGAAATGTCTGCTCTTACAGAGCTTTGGAAAAGGATTTTGGGGTTGCCCAGGATTGATTTTTAAATCTTTTCAGCAAGATCTCATGCTGTCCTTTCAGTCTGTATGATGAGATTGGACCCAGCTCTGTGACAGGGATGTGTCTTACACCTCCTTACGCTGTGCAGTGGGAAAATATGTGGTTTTTTCCCAGGCTGATCCCAATGTTTTTGAGTTCTGATTAATGTCCCCAAAGACACTTCTGTTCTCCCATGAAACACACCCTGGTCTGGGTTGATGCTCTGCTAGTGACAGGCTAAAGCCTCTCGTGGCTGAGTGTGGTGAGTTGACATTTTTTGTTTTCTCACAGGTTTTAGCCCTTGTGCTGTGATGCAGATTCCTTGCAGGAGCAGGATGGGATAGGAGAGTTTCTCGTGGTGAAGCAGGACGTGGAATTCTGAGTTTGGGAAACTGAGGTATGATTCCTGGCTCTGCTGTCGATGCCTTCTGCTCCCTTGGGTAAGTGTGGAGAAATTACATGTAAGACTACACAGCTAACTGGAAAACTTGCTTTTTATTCCCTGAGGAACTGTCCATGTCCAAAAAGCCCAGGACACACAAGCAAACATTTTCTCCTGGGAGAGGCTCCACATCTCAGGCTGCTGAGAGCAGGTGTCCCTCCATTCTGAAAACAGACTGAGGAAAGGGTGAGGATGCTTCAAAAACACTTCACATTCCTTCCCCCCACTTCCTCTTACCCAGAGGAGCATCACACCCTTTCGATCTCGTCTATCGTCGACCTTGACACTCGGTAAAGCCCTGCCTCACTTCCCAGCCTTTCAGCACTGCCTGTGCCTCACACATTCCTGTCTTCGGCTGCCTCTCGACAGAAGAAGCCGTGGAGGCATCAGCTTGGAGGAAGTTGTGGGGTGCCTGAGATTAGAGGCTATTTTGGAGCCCCACAATCTTCAGGCCTGACCCTTTCGACAAGTGAGCTGTTCCCAGGAGCAGCTGTGGAGCCTCAGCTGCCTCCGTGTTGGCTGCACGTGTGTTCCTGCCTCTCTGCTGAGCTCTGGGGGCAGGATAGGCCTCTCTGTGCTCCAGGGGCTGATTTGCTCCTCCAGTTCTTCCCATGGCACAAGAGTGGAGCACGTCCAACCGCAGTGCCACCTCCACCACGAGCCACGCGCAGCAGGAAGGGTGAAACGTTCGCTGTCCAGGGCTGTGTGTGAGCTGAATTCTGGTCCCTAGTGCTGCTTGGGGTTTGACTAGCCACGTTTTCCCATGTGCACCTGCAGATTAACTGGGGAGATGAACACCAACTTCCTCAGAGTGAGGGCCAAGAGACCTTTCTGTCCCTCAGCCTGCTGAGGCACCACTTACTGCTAACGAAACGGGCTCCTTGTTTAAACTGCAGATTTAAGCATGATTAAACAGTGATGCTCATTAATGTTCCCTCTCCAGCTGCCTCAGGTAATCTAGTTAGCACAGATTTTTTTTTTGGAGAGCAATATTTATCGTGCATGTAAATTGCAGTGGGAGAAAAAAAGGACAAACCTCTTTATGTCCGTGACGTAAATAAAACCTTCCTCTTCAGCAATTTCATTTAGGAAAAGGAATTATGCATGTGTAAAACTCATCAGACTGCAATCCAAGGAAGCAGAGAGCTGCTTTTAGATCAGATGGACTCTCTGGGTATTCCTCATCTGGCACATCCCCTGTAGGGTCTGTAAGGAGTACGGCAGGAAACTCAGCAGAGCTGCTTAGTGTAGAGCTGCACTGCTCTGAGGAGTTCAAGGAGTTATCGAACCCTGAGCGGAAAATGCAAAGAGCCTTGGAATGTCTGAGCAGGATTTGTGTTGCTAATGAGCCTCTGAAGTAAAATGACACACTGGTGGGTTAGGAAACTGGTGTCGGGTCGCTGTGCTCACGCTGCTCTTTGCTTTGCAGGTTAGAGCTGCAGGGTGTGAATTTACAGGGTAGGTGCAAATGTTCCTGAGCTTAGCAGAGCTCGGGAGGTCCCAGCCAGGGCAGCTGGGGCAGTGTCAGTGCTGCTGCATCACCCACAGAGCAGCTGAGGTGATGCTGTTTGGTTTTGTGAACCAGAGTCACCCAACAGGCTGAGTTTTAATCCATAGGAAAGGGGAGTGAACCTAGAAAAGCTCCTCTGGCTCCAGAATTGTGCATCTGCACTAACAGAGGAATGGAGAGGAGAATTTCACTCAGTGAAATTCAGGGGCAGATGCAACCCCCAAAATACCCAATGTGTTCACAATGGGAGAGGAGACTCAGCTAAAAGCCTTGGGGGGACACAAATGCTAAAGAAATGTTTTGCATTCAGAAAGGTGTAAGTTCTGCAGGTATTATCACCCTCAGGATGAATCTGGTTGGCTGTGACAACCCATCCTGGAGATTTCCCCTCACTTGCTGCATCCAAGAGCTAAGACTGAGCCCATTCTCAGGGGTTTTAGTGCTAACCTCACCTCCTGTAGCAGTAAGGACCTTAGTTTGGTGGTGAGACACCTTTTCTTTCACACTTCATTAAGAAAAGTGACTCAAAGTGGTCCAAAATCTCCCTAATTTTTCTGTGCTTGTGTCTAGAAAGCCACAACATCCAGAGATGAACCTTTGATAAGGATTCAGAGGATAAACTTGCACAGATAACCACAAGCTCCACAGTGAGGTCCAATTCATCTTGCTAAGCCCAAATAGATGCTCCTAACGTGGTGTAGCAATAACAGGGTCTGTGACAGCACACTCAGCTTCTATCATCAGGTTCCTCATGTTCAGAAGAAGAGAAGTTGAATAAAATGAGCTTAAAATGTCATGCCAATGTCCATGACATCAACACTGCACATGATTTTTCACAAAGATAGTGATATTTAATAAAAAGTAAAGGATTAATTTAGCCAGGTGTGACTTGAGTAAGGTTCTAACTGTTCCTGGAGCTGTGACTGTTTGTGCCAGTGATAGGTTTGGGCTAATGAGGAAGGAAGAAGGTTGTAGAGATGGGGCAGCAAACCAAGAGATGTGCTTAGACAAAAAGCAGAGTCAGAAAACCCAGAGGATCAGTGGTTTAGGTGTTGAATGAAGTTCTGTGCTTGCAAGTTAAAACTCCACAGCATGAGCAGAAATGCCTCTTTATCTCAAGTGCTGAACCCCCAGGGACAGGAGCTGAGCTCCAGCCCCTTGCCAAAATAAGGGCACTTTGGAAAAGCACAGGGAGATTGGAGTGGACAATGCTAGGTATGAACCAGACCAAATTTTGCATGCACAGTCCTCACATTGTGTAGAAATTTGCACACTAAAGCAAAAGTTTAGCACATATTTTTGCAGCATCATTTCCATATTTCCCACCCTGTGCCTCTGAGCTGTTGGAATTGAGGTAAGACAGAGTCACCTCTTGGCCTTTGTGTGGTTTGAATGTTTTTTTGTTAACTTCCTTGGCAGTGCCGTGACTAAATCAAGAGTAACTGTAACTTGCCAAGTCACATCGATGAGACAAAGGAAGGAAAGATTTTCTGAATTATTGTCATAGAATCATGGAATACTTCAAGTTGGAAGGGATCTATAAGGGTCACCAAGCCCAGCTCCCTGCTGCTCACAGGTAAGCATTGTCCTCACTCATCTTTATCTCCTCTGCTCCTCTGCATCCAGGGCCTTGTGACTCCTGTGCTGTGGTAGGACCAAGAGCTCTTAGGCTCTGTGCTGGACAAGCACAGACGAATGGAACTGTCCCCAAAGAAATTCTTTGGGAGGTATAATGTAAAGGCTTAACTCTAAAATAGTCTGGAAAGGGGCTGAGTGGTTTCCTTGAGGGAGCTGTTGTTTGCCCTTGGTGTGAAATGGATGCACTGACACAGAGGCTCTATAGAGAAAGCGTTCGCTGGAAATCTGCGCGGACAAAGCCGTTCAGGCACGGCAAAGGAAGTCAGATACCAGGAGCAGAGAGAAAGGGAAGTTCCTCTCTGAGGAGAAACTTGTCCTATCTCCTTGTGTCCCGCTCAGAATGTTTACAAAACGCTCATTAAGGGAGATAGCAACAAATCTGGTGAGCAGCTTCCACTGCCGAGATAAGAGAGGCAAAGGCGACCATAGAAGAGAGCAAGTCATATCCAATTACCGAGACCTGGTTTTGGGGAGGGGGAAGGGGGAGACAGGCAGGACGGATCACAAGTTTCAAGACAAGAGCTTCCAAACTTGTCATCTCTCTGTGACACAAGCCGCGTACAACCCAGGGGATAAAACGCCGCTTCGCCCGCACGAGAGCTAGAGCTCGGCGAGCGCGGCCGGAGGCGAAGCCATGGACCCTGGAGTCCTCCAGCTGTGGGCTGTCCTCTGCCTCTTGCTTCACCTCGCCGCCTGCAGTCCCATCCTGAGCTTGGAGCACTCTTCCTTGGAGGAAGATGTGCCTCTTTTCGACGAGATCCTCTCCGAGCAGGACGGGGTTGATTTCAACACGCTGCTGCAGAACATGAAGAACGAGTTCTTGAAGACCTTGAACCTCTCTGACATTCCCCTGCACGAATCGGCCAAGGTGGATCCTCCAGAGTACATGTTAGAGCTCTACAACAGGTTTGCCACGGACAGGACGTCGATGCCATCGGCAAATATCATTAGGAGCTTCAAAAATGAAGGTAAGATGTGCATCTCTAGGAGAAGTGAATAGAACTGGGTGTCCTTAGGGTCAGCATGAAATGTCTTGGCCAGGCTCAGACCTGGAAGGGAAAAGGCCTTTTGCTGAGGATGACCTTGGAAATCAGCAGCCACCACTGGGTGTACCAGGGCTGCCCAGATCCCACTTCTTGTGGGAGACATCCCTTGTCCTTTGCTCTGGAGACTCTAAGGATTTGGGGGAAGGTGTTTCCTTAATGTTTGGGCAGCACCAAGTGGTATTTCAGTGCATCATTTTCATTGTCCCTGTGCTGCACATCTCTCACAATTACCTGATCGGTTTCTCACATGGATATCCTCAGAAATACTTGAAATCAAGGCAAGAGATGTTTTTACACTGGTCCAAGCTGCAATATTTTTTTATTAGGAGCTTAACCAGATACATCTTTCCACTGATATCCTCTTGTTCTTGATCCTTGTGGCATTTATCATGTTTTCTTCCTTTGGCATCAGAGCACAGTGCAGCAAACACAGAGACACAGGAAGCAGAATTTTGGGTAACCCTGAGGTTTTACCTTGGAGGATCAGACTCTTCCCCAGGAAAAACAAACCAACAAAACCTGGATAAGTCAAACTGGGCCCTTAGGTCATTTCCCTGTGTTTTTCCTTCATCATTCCCTCTCAGTTCAAGGTGGACAAGACAATGCTCCAGTGTTAAGATCAAATAGTTTTGCAATACCTTTTGGCACCAACAGGTTTTATGATAAAAAGTTTGTCAACTAAACAATTCCAAATCCTCATTACTCCACTTGGCAAGCACAAGTGCTTTGATTGGTGTCTCACTGCTCAGGGGCACATGCAGCTACTCAAACTGCCTTGGGGCTTCCCTCCCCCTGTGTTAGCTTAGTTAGTGAGGTTAAAGACATTATTGCTTTGCCTCTAACATTTCAGCTCAAAATAATGAGCTACAAGAAGAGGTTAGTGCAAGTCATTTCAGTTTTGCAGTGCACTGAGAGGCCAGGAGAGAATCCAAACACTCTGTTCTGCTCTGACCTCCTGCCAGGCCTAAGAGTTTCTGGTTTGAAGAGTCACTAGTTTGTGGTTTAATCTTCTTTACCTGTTCTTTTCTCCAGAGTGGAGAAATTTATTGCCTGCTGAAAATTTTCTGGATTGTTAGTTTCATTATTGCCCATTGAATCCTTTATTGTAGAGCCACAACAGACTGCAAAACAGGCTGGAACTGCTTTAACCCAGGGCCCAAAATGTCTCTGCTATTAATGGGATTGTAAACAGGTCTTCAAACTTGACTAAAAGCCTTAAGGGAAATTTTTCTTTTCCTATGGCCTCCAAATCTCCCTTCCTGACCCTTCTAGGGGTGTGCTGGGAGCAGCAGGAGATCTTCCACCCTATGGAGTCTCCAGGTGAAGATCAGAGTCACATTTGACTTAGAAAGCAGCACCTCATGCCCAGCACTCACCCAGTTACACATGGTGTGGCCTTCCACTGCCTCCTGGTGAATCCCTTGTACTCATCCTCCATCTGCTCAGGTTTTTCTCCCCCTGGCTTATATGTAAGTGCTGCAGCCTTGTCTTAGCACATTGAGGTCTAGGAAACCCCAAAGGTTCCTTCCAGTGTGGAGGTTATAGCTCAGCTTGAGTTGCTTCTACCCTGGGGCTCTGCATGGCACATTCAGCTCCCACGTTCATCAATTGAATGGGAGGGAAGCAGAAGCAAAATCACCCCCATTTTTTTAGCTGTGAACAGACAGTGCAAAATGGAAAGAAAAAAAAAAAA